>NC_067401.1:417692400-417802400 GCF_016432865.1 Antechinus flavipes | reverse complement strand
AGTAATATTACTATATTAATTTAGTGATATATATTGCTTATAAAATATCCTACATGTACTATATACTATATGTGGTAATGAAGTAATATTACTACATTAAATTAATAGTATAATATATAATACTTATATACTATATATAGTAGTATAGTAATATTACTATATATTTTTAAGTTTACTATGTTCTAAGCATTATAGCATCTGGATGTCTGTACAAATGTTTCTCTTACCAAGACATTATATAGGTATCTCCAGTGATCTCTCAGGCAACCTTATCCTAAAGAAATCCCACTTATTTATGATTGCAATGCTTTTGTGGTAATGAAAAAGCTTGAAACAAAATGGGTACCCATTGGATCAGGAATGGTCTAACAAATTGTAGCATAGGAATACAATACAATATTATTGCAAGAAAGCAGAATAATGTAAAGAATTCAGAGATAATCAGGTGAATTGTATAAACTATAACATAGGATAATAGGGAAAGTATTACCTCTGGAGTTGGAGTCAGTCATCCGGGTTCAAATCTCAGTTTCATCTTTTTATGTACCTTGGGAGAAATCACCATTCTTTCAAGACCTCATTTTTGTCATTTATGAAATTAGGATGTAAAACTAGACATCGTTAGAAGAGATTCCTTTCTGCTCTAAATCTATAATCTGATTGAAAATGCAATAAAGTGATTTTTTAAAAGCTAATAGAACTAAACTATAGTAATAATATAAATCAAAACAGTTCTAAAAAGCAGTTGAACCCTGATTTAATTGCAAAGATCTATTGGTACACTATCAAAAATTTTAAAAGTAATTCATTCCAGTATTTCATAAGCATTTGCAAAAGCAGAAAAGAAAGAGTTCTACCAAATACCTTCTATGATACTTGTCCAGAAAGAGACAAATCAGAAATAGATAACTGTAGACCAGTATCCTTAATTGATGCAAACATTTTGAATAAAACATTAACAAAGAGACTTTTGACAATTCCTCCAAAAGATTGGTCATTATAAACAAGTGGGATTTTTATAAGGAGTACAAGATTTGTTCAACTTTAGGAAAATAATGATATGATAGACTGTCAGTAACAAAATCAATCTAAATAGCATAATTATATCAATACATACAGAAAAATATTTTTAAAGATATACTTATTCCTATTTTTAAAAAATCACAGAAATAAATGGTAAATAGTATTAAGTTAAAAGAATCAACATGATATATTATAGAAATAAGCTGAAGTCCTTTCCAATAAGATCAGAAGTAAAACAAGAATGTCTATCACTACTACTTTTATTTAACACATTGCTAGACTTGCTAGATATATTTAGAAGAAAAAAGAAAACAAAAGAATAATCATATACAAAGAGCAAAAATATTATGTGATGATCTACATGAAGAACCCTAAAGTCAAATGAAAATTAATTGAAACAATAAATTCAGCAAAGTAACAGGATATAAAATAAAATCATCAGGCTTCCTATATATTGCCAATAAAGCCTAACAGGAAATAGAAATTCCATTCAAAATAATTACCAAATGTGTAGAATATTTAGGAATCCAACTACTAATCCTCACATAGAGCTATAAAACAATCTTTAGAAAAATTAAGATCTAACTTATTTAGTGCTATACCAATCAAACTCCCAAGAAACTATTTTACTGGCCTAGAATAATAACAACAAAATTCATCTGGAAGAATAAAAGGCCAAGAATTTCAAGGGAATTGATGAAAAAAAAAAAAGCAAATGAAGGTGGCCTAGCTGTACCAGATCTAAAACTATATTTTAAAGCAGCAATCACCAAAACCATTTGGTACTGGCTAAGAAATAGAGAAGTTGATGAGTGGAATAGGTTAGGTTCACAGAACAAAATGGGCAATGACTATAGCAGTCTAATGTTTGACAAACCCAAAGACCCCAGCTTTTGGGATAAGAATTCACTGACAAAAACTGCTGGGAAAATTGGAAACTGATATGGCAGAAACTAGGCATTGACCCACACGTAACACTGTATACCAAGATAAGGTTAAAATGGGATCATGATCTAGATATAAAGAATGATATTATAAACAAATTAGAGGAACAGAGGATAGTTTACCTCTCAGATTTGTAGAGGAGGAAGGAATTTGTGACCAAAGAAGAACTAGAGATCATTATTGATCACAAAATAGATAATTTTGATTATATTAAGTTAAAAAGTTTTTGTACAAACAAAACTAATGTAGACAAGATTAGAAGGGAAGCAATAAACTGGGAAAACATTTTTATATTCCAAGGTTCTGATAAAGGTCTCATTTCCAAAATATATAAAGAATTGACTCAGTTTTATAAGAAATCAAGCCATTCTCCGATTGATAAACGGTCAGGTATGAAAAGACAATTCTCAGATGAAGAAATTGAAACTGTTTCTAGCCATATGAAAAGGTGCTCCAAATCACCATTGATCAGAGAAATGCAAATTTGAGATACCACTACACACCTGTCAGATTGGCTAAAATGACAGGATAAGATAATAATGAATGTTGGAGGGGATGTGGGAAAACTGGGACACTGATACATTGTTGGTGGAATTGTGACTACATACAACCATTCTGGAGAACAATTTGGAACTATGCTCAAAAAGTTATCAAACTGTGTATACCCTTTGATCCAGCAGTGTTACTACTGGGCTTATATCCCAAAGAGATTTTAAAGAAGGGAAAGGGACCCCCATGTGCAAAAATGTTTGTGACAGCCCTCTTTGTAGTGGCCAGAAACTGGAAACTGAGTGGATGCCCTTCAGTTGGAGAATGGCTATGGAATAATTGGAGAATAAGTTATAGAAGATGAATGTTATGGAATATTATTGTTCTATGAGAAATGATCAGCAGGATGATTTCAGAGAGGCCTGGAGAGACTTATATGATGCTAAGTGAAATGAGCAGAACCAGGAGTTCATTATACATGGCAACAACAAAACTATATAATGATCATTTCTGATGGACATGATTCTCTTCAACAATAAGATGATTCAAACCAGTTCCAATTGTTCAGTGATGTAGAGATCCATCTACCCCCAGAGAGAGGACTATGGGAACTGAGTGTGGACCACAATATAGCATTGTCTCTCTCTCTGTTGATGTTTGCTTGCATTTTGTTTTCTTTCCCAGTTTTTTTTCCTTCTTGATCCAATTTTTCTTGTGTAGCAAAATAACTGTATAAATATGTGTGTGTATTGGATTTAACATATATTTTAACATATTTAATATGTATTGAACTACCTGCCATCTAAGGGAGGGAGTGGGGAGAAGGAGGGAATAATTTGGAACAGAAGGCTTTGCAATGGTCAGTATTGAAAAATTACCCTTGCATATGTTTTGTAAATAAAAAGCTTTGATAAAAAAAAAAAAAAGAAAAATTAAGATCTAAATAAGTAGAGGGATATTTACTGTTTAAGTTGAGACATTCTGATATAATACAAAATAATACTGTATAAATCAATTTATTCTGTATCATGCCAATCATACTAGCAAAGGATTACTTTGAAAACCTAGATATTAACAAAATATATCTCAAAGAACAAAAGTCAAGATTCTCAAAAAAATATATAATTTCTTAAAAGTGGGAGGATGGGAAGTCTAGCAGTACCAGATCTCAAACTCTCCTACAAAGCAGTAGTCACCAAAACTCTTAAAAAATAGAAAAGTTGATTGGTGGAATAGTTTAGATACTGAACAAATAAATATAGTACTTTAGTGTTAGATAAACTCAATCATCATTACTTGGTTAAGGATTCATTCAACAAAAATTTCTAGGAAAAGATTATGAACAGGAAGTTTTCTAAGGATGAAATCCAAGCAATCACCAGTCAAATGAAGAAATACTTCAAATCATTAATAATTAGAGAAATTTAAGTCAAAACAACTATGAAGTTTCACTTCAGATGTGTCAGATTGGAAAAGATGAGTAAAAAAGAAAATGATAGTTGCTAAAGAACTGACATACTAGTGCATTATTGATGGAATTATAAATTGGTCTAGCCATTCTGTAAGGCAATTTGGAACTATGCCCCCAAAGCCAATAAATTTTACATATCTTCCAAACCAACACTACTAGATTTTACTTCAAAGGAAGTTTTTTTTTTTTTAAAGATACAAAAAATTCTTATCACAGCTCTTTTTATGCTAGCAATAATCTGGAAACAAAGAAAGGATGCATTACTGAGGAAATATCTGAACAAATTCTGGTATATGAATGTAATGGAATACTATTGCACCATAAGAAATGATGAAAAAGATAGTTTCAGAGAAAGCTGGTGAGACTTGTATGAATTATTACAGAGTGGAGAATACAGAACCAAGAGAAAATAATTATATAACACAAAGAAAAACAGCTTAAGAATTCTGATCAATACCATGACCACTCAAAGTTCTAAAATACCAATAATGAAGCAAGCTACATAACCGCCTATCAGAGGGGTAACAAAATCCAGATATATATTGAAACATACATTTTGAACATGGAAAAAAATATATATGTGCATATTTGTTTTATTTGACCACACTTTTTTACTGTAAAGGCCACGCCTTTCTTTATTAGAAAATGAAAGAATGGGAAGGATAAAGACTTGTCTGAGAGAGTAAAGCTATCAATAGTATTCCTCATTCCCCCCAAAAGGGAAGAAAAGAAAAAAATGGTCATTTTCTAATATACAGAAGAAAACAGAAGGAAACACAGACAAGCAGGTTAACTTTGAAAGTAGCATGCAGAATTTATTATATGCTTTTTAAAATAAATAAATAAATTCTTTGTTAGAGAGATTTATGGTTTTGGTTTCATGTATAATCTCTTTTTTGCTCTATTGCATATATGGAAATATATTTAAATTGTCCTTTAAATTTAGAAAAAAAGGCTTAAAAAAAAAAAAAGACTAATCTTAATGTCAAAAAAAAAAAAAAAAAAAGGCTGAAGCACATTTCCCTAGAAGCTGCTAGATGGGGCAGTGGATAGAACTCTGATTCAAGAGAGTTCAATCCAGCCTCAGACACATTCTAGCTGCAAGTCATTTAACTTCTCCCTGACTTGGTTTCTTCATCTGTAAAATGCGGATAACAATAGCACCTCCCAGGCCTATTGTGAGGATCAAATGAGATAATATCTGTAAAGTGCCTAGCAAAGTATCTGGCATATAGCAGGTGTTAATAAGTATTTGTTTTCTTTCTTTATTCTCTTTTTCTCCTTCACTCTTTCCTCTTTTCTTCTTTCCTTTCTTCCTCCTTTCCCTCTTTTCTTTTCCCCCTTTCTTCCTTCCTTTCTCCCCTTTTTCCTCCCTTCCTTTTCTCTTTCTTTCATCATTTCTTTCCTTCCCTTCCTTCTTCCTTGATCCTTTCTTTCTTCCCCGGAAGTCTCTGATATCCCTTTCAGTTTGAACTTTATGATTTTACAATCATCTCAGTAAAGAGGTGAGGAAGTGCAGGGTTGGGGTGTTGCAAATACTGTCAAATGTAGTGACTTTATCAAACAATTTTGTTTAATAGATTTTCTTTGTCATTAGAAAGGATTTCCTGGGAAGAGGACTGGGGGGAAGAAAGCAAGAAAAATCATCGATAAAACACTTTATAACAAATTATGGAATTGTCTACTTGCGCAGGAAAAATGGGGAAAAGTTTAAAAAAATATTATCTAGTAGATATGAAGGCTAGGAGAATATGGAAGGGGGGATATGGAAGAATTGCATCATGATACTTAAGACAGGAATGTTATAAAATGCCTTTCCAAACACTTAATCATTAGTCAAGCTCAGTCTAAGGGGACTTAGACTTTATTACTCTCTCCTGTTGTTCCTTGATCCTCTGACCTCTGGCATGAGATTCCAAGTCCCCCTGTCCTTCTGTAGTCCTTTATTCTCCCTTCCTTGTCACCACACACTGATGACCACAAGAGTGTGTTTCCTAGCATTTATCACCACAGGATAATTTTTATCCTTTTATCAAAGGGGCTTTGATAAAAAAAAATTAAGATAGTTTAGCAAGTTCATGGGGTAATGTTTTTTAATAAGTATTTTCATTTCAATCCTATTTCTTATTTTTTATTTTTTTTCAATTAATAAGTACTTGTTTTCTCCTTTTGCTTCCTCTTCCTCACTGAGGGGGAAAAAGCGATTATAAAAAAATATACAACCAAATAAAACAGATCTCCGAATTAGTCACATCCAAAAACATCAGCATGTATATATAGTGTGTGTTTGTGTGTATATATGTGTGTGTGTGTGTGTGTGTGTGATAAAAATATGTCAATGAAAAGAAGTCCATCACCTCTCTGTCAATAAATGGGTAGAATTCTTCATCAATAGTCCTCTGGAATCATTGAATTAAGATATTGAATTAAGCAGAGTTCCTAAGTCTTAAAATTGTTTTGGTTAGAGTGTAAATTATTTTTTCAGTTCTGCTCACTTTCCTCTACATTATTTCATATATGTCTTCCCAGGTTTCTCTGAAATCTTCTCTTCTGTCTTTCCTCATTGCACAATAGAATCCCATTATGAACATCCAACTCTTCTCCTGTGGTGATAAATGCTAGGAAACACACTCATGGTCATCAGTGTGTGTGACAAGGAAGGGAAAATAAGGGACTACAGGATAGGGGGACTTGGGATCTCATGCCAGAGGTCAGAGGATCAAGGAACAACAGGAGAGAGTAATAATAACTCATATTTATATATTTCATTTGTGATTTATAAAGCAATATAAAGATCCAAGACAATTACAAAAAACCTGTGATAAAAAATGTTATCTACCTCCAGAGAAAGAAATAATCAAGTCTCAGTGCAGATTGAAGCATACTTATTTTTTCCTTAGTTTCATTATTTGTCTTGGGCTTTTTTTGTATGTGTTTTCTTCCTCAACATGACTAATACAGAAATATATTTTTCATAATTATATATTTATAAACTTTATCAAATTGCATGTCTTCACAATGTAGAGGGAGGAGAAAGAATATGGGCAAGAATTTGGAACTCAAAATTAAAAAAAAAGGTTAAAATCGGTTTATATGAATATGAAAAGAATATTAGAACTTTAAAAATATTTATAAAGTATTTTCATCAAAACTACCCTGTGGCATAAGCATTGGGATTTTTATTACTCCCACTTTATAGATAAGGAAATTTAAATTCTTGTGACTTGCTGAATCAGAAAGCTCCCTAACTGCTGGTAAAATTCTAGAGCTTTATCCACATTCCTACTTCATCACTAGTTGAACAAACTTCTCCCTTTATTCACTGAAAAAGAAAAGAACTCATAACATATTCCTTTACTTTGTGCTTAATCACTAAAAAACAATAATAATAATAATAATTCCAGGACAGTCAGAAACTGTCCAAGACTGAAAAGAAATTCACATGTTCTTTCTCCCAGACCAATTTTCTTTCCACTCTATTCTACTGCCCAGAGAAGCCTTAAGGCCAAAACCAAAGGTGACCTGGATCAGCTCTAGAAGGAGCTGAGTTGTCAGAAAGTTGTCATGGTCAGCAAGGTCCATGACCCCTGGGTTTTATACCTGCAACATCTCAACAATCCTCAACTTTCCCTTTTTATCCCCTCAGAAAAACAACTTTTCTATTTTAAGAGATATGACAGATCATTTTTCCTTTAATGATTTCCAAGTCCCAGCTCCAGATTTTGACCCAGCTTTGGGTCATTTTTCTACCCCCTCAGAAGAGTTTATCCAACTTCCTCTTCCTAAATAATCCAGTCCCCTTTCCTGGGAGGAAGCACTCCAAGAAACTGCCTTCAGGGTCATTTGGGACTATACATGCTTATAATCAGTTTGTGTTTTCTTTCTTTAGTCATGAAGGGCAAGGGGAAGAAGGTTCAAGGGAGAGGAAGTGGATTGTTATTGATTTTTAAATTTTAATTTAATTTAAAAATAAAGTGATTATAATATAGATGTAAAATATGTAATATAATAATGTAAAATAAAATGAAGGATTAAGACCGGTTTAGCTTCTAAGGTCCTTTTCAACTCTAAATCCATAAGTCTCTGAGAGTTGCCTGGGTCACTGAGAAGTTAAGTAACTTTCCCAATGTCACACAGCCAGAACATGGCAAGGAGTGAATTTGAATTCAGGTCTACTGTGAGCACAATCCCACACAGCCTCCCAGTAAGGAACAGCACAAAAATCCCTCCAGCTAAATTTATCTTTGCTTAGATTTAATGGTGTCATGGAGAAATCTTTGGTAAAAAGGAGATGAGCGCTGTTCCGATCTTCTCAGGGTTCTTGTTCATCTGCTAGATCCCTGCCAAGAGTTTAGCATCTCCAGGGCTAGATGGAGGTCACCAATCTCCCCCACTGCAGCCCTGGTGGGTACCCACCACTCCAAAGCCCCAGAAAGAGCCCTGCCTGAGCTGTGACCATGAAGGGTTTATTTTCACCACCCCCTTGCCAGGCAAGTCATAATCGAGTGATGGATATTCACAGGGAACCCATGGGAGTTATTAATATTCATGCTCCAGTCACACTTTTGCAAGTGATAGAAGCTTGTTTCCTGTAACACATCATTAGGCGAGGAAAACAAGTGACCTCCTGGAGCTTTGGGGCATCTGAGGAGAAGCTAGCTATGATACAGGAGATAGCGTGGGGGGCAAGGACAGAGAAAGATGAGAGACAGAAAAAAGAGACAGGAACAGAGATACAGAGAGACAGAGACAGAGAGACAAGAGAGACCAATAGAAACAAAGGCAGAAACAGAGAGAGAGAGAGAGAGAGAGATAAGGAGGGAGGAAGGGAGAAAGAAGAGAGACAGACAAACATACAGACAAGAGAGAAAGAGAAACAGAGGGAGAGAGATGACAGAAAGGGAGACAGAGAAACAGAGACAGAGACAGAAAGAAAGACAGAGACGAGAGAAAAGAGAGAGAGAGACAAAGACAGAGAAAGAAACAGAGAGACAGAGAAAGACAAAGAGAAATAGAGAGAGAGAGAGAGAGAGAGAGAGAGAAAGAAACAGAGACAGAGACAGAGAGACAGAAACAGAGAGAAAGAGAGAAACAGAGAGAGAGGAAGAGAGACAGAGACAGAGAGAGAGAGAGAGAGAGAGAGAGAGAGAGAGAGAGAGAGAGAGAGAGAGAACCCAAGACTAAATCCTAGAGAGAGAGAGAGAGAGAACCCAAGACTAAATCCTAGATATCATCCAAGGGGAAATTCCCCAAAATCTTTATAATAACAACATGGGGATAGGCACATGATGGAGACCAACAGCTCCTTTCATGTCAGCTTTTCCCCTCAGTCCTTTTCTTCAGCAGCCTGAAGTGGGTTGATATCATCCATCTCCTTCAAAGTTGGAAGCCAGAATCACCAAAGTAATTAAAGAGCCCACAAAGAGTCTGGGGCTGCCACTCCCACCCTCCCAACTCTGTCTAATCCTTCCTACAGAATGGAACATTGATCTCCATCAATAAGGGGACAGCGCTGTCTGGGGGCAGTGTTGCCAACTGATCGAACCATTCTGGAGAACAATTTGGAACTGAACTCAAAGGGCTATAAAACTGTGCATACCCCTTGATCCAGCAGTGTTACTATAAGTCTATATCTCAAAAGAGATTTTTTTAAGTAAAAGGAAAGGGACTTATTTGTACCAAAAATATTTCTAGAATTCCCTTTTGTGGTCACAAAGAATTGACCATCAAGATGATGTCCATAGATTTAGAAATGGCTGAACTAGTTGTACATGGAATGGAATATTATTATTATAGGAAATGACAGGAAGGACATTTCAGAAAAACCTGAAAAAAACTTGTTCAAATTGATGCAAATTGAAGTGAGCAAAACCAGAACATTGTACACAGTAATAGCAATATTCTACAATGAAGAATTGGGAAAGACTTAGCTCTTTCCAGCAATACAATGATCCAAAACAGTCCCAAAGGATTCATGATGAAATATGCTATTCACCTTCAGAAAAAGAACTGATGCTGACTAAATACAGACTGAAGCATGCAATTTTTCATTTTCTTTCTTTTCTAGTCATCTTGTACAAAATGACTTTTGTGGAAATGTTTTACATAATTGCACATCTATAACCTATATCAACTAGCTTACCATCCTAGGAAGAAAAGAGAGAAGGAGGAAAAGCAGAATAGGATTTAGAATTAAAAATTTAAAAACATTTCTTTTAACATTTAATTGGAATATATAGATATAGCTATCTATACACATATATGTACATGTATGTATGTGTTGTAAGTGTACTGCTCTTTTTACATCCTAAGGGACCATTTGAATGTCTGCTGTCATTAGCACAGCATTATGAATGAATGAATGGATGAATAAACATTTATTAAGTGCCTACCATATCAAATCAAGTGATGTTTTAATGAGCATTTATTAAGAACTTACTAGAAGCAATTCAGGGTGAGAAGTGATGGTTATACAAATCTAAGCAAAGATTATAAACCCTCAAGGAATTTTCATTCTAAGGGATAGAGCTGAAAAGGTTGAGGAGTGGAAGATGGATGTCCATAGGACATATTAGAGAAAGTCCTTTGGAGTTGAGTCAGCAATGCAGCTGTACTTCTGACTTCCAGATTTTGTCTTTATTCCTCAATTTTGGTACTTATATCTCATCAATATTTCTCAGTATTCTCACTCTTGAAGCTCCCAGGTCTTATCTCTCTGCAATATCCCTCCACCATGGCAGCCTCCTTCT
The DNA here is from genome assembly GCF_016432865.1 of Antechinus flavipes. Taxonomy (NCBI): domain Eukaryota; kingdom Metazoa; phylum Chordata; class Mammalia; order Dasyuromorphia; family Dasyuridae; genus Antechinus; species Antechinus flavipes. The sequence continues at coordinate 417,791,723 of NC_067401.1, read as the reverse complement.
CCCACTGGTAAGTTCTTCTAATTGGCTTCTGATTCTACCACCCTGCCCCTTCTTCTCCCTGCTGCCATCACCATTTTTAGCTCTCTTTTGTGAATTGTCTCCTTTCATTAAAATATGAACTTCTTAGAGCAACATTGATCGTTTTTCTTTTTTTGCTCGTATTTGCACAGTGCCTGGCACATAATAATTGATTAATAAATACTTGTTTTCTGTCTATAGGCTGCCTGATGAAAAATAAGCTATTATAATGAATTTCATTTGTGAGAAAAGGGAATTATTGGATACCACCGTCTCCAAGTAAGGGATGCGGTTCCCATGACTACAGGTTGCCACAAAATAAGAGAAATGTAGGTTGTGAGGAATGGCCAGTACCCAGAGATGAAGGAAAGATATATACTCATAGATAGAATAACCTAGCCTTAGAAATAGTAACTGATCATAGTAAATGCAGGGGATAGGAACAAACTGCGCAATTCCAAATGCAGATAAACACTTACCACACCATGTTTCCTCTTTCTTTGAACTTAAATATATGGAAATAAAGATAGCAAAGAAACCCACCAAAAACAAAATAAAATAAAATGAACAACTGGGGAAGGGAAATATAGTTATTCAAAGGGGATGAAGAATAAGTGAGATGTATTTTGTATTATTAGAAATAAAATAGAGAAAGAATCTCAAAGTAGATTTTTTGGTAGAACCAGAAGCTGAAGGATAAAAGAGAGAATAAGGAAGTACCATGTAAAAATATGGGGATAATTAGATGGCACAGTAGAAAGAATGCCCTGTTTAGAGTAAGTAAGGCTCATCTTCATGAATTCAAATTTAGCCTCAGATACTGTGTGGTCCTGGCCAAGTCACATAACTCCATATGCCTTAGTTTCCTCATCTGTAAAAATGAGCTAGAGAAAAGAATACCTAATCACTCCAGTATCTTTCCCAAGAATGACAAAAAGGGGTGATGAAGAGTCATATATGAGTCAAACTTCTGGACCACAAAAAAAGATATAACCTGAGAATTCCATTATTTAAGATTTAAAATGAACCTCAGTGTCCATACATTTAAGAAATCCCAACTATCTACCTGGCAAGTGCAAGTGATTACACACAATAAACCTTTCTTTTATACCTATTGCCTATACAAAAAATTCTCCCAGGAGTAAGAACTCAACAGCTTGAATGCCAGCGCTTAATTGTCAATAAGTGCTCTGAGTTCAGTCATTCAACTGGCTCGGAATCTCTCCAACTGTATTTCTATATAGTCTACTTCACACACACACACATACACACACACATATACACCCTCCTCTACTAATTTAATATCCTCTTTAAAAAAAAAAAAAGAAGCAATATTAGCTTGTTGTGACTAGTTCCTGAAGAAGTCATACCCATTTTTTGTTATCACTACCTTCCTTTCTAGATAGTATTCACTCTCTTTAATGATTTATTCTGTATTTTTCTAGTTATTAGAATTAAATTCCTTAGTCTATAATTTGCAGGTTCTGTTCTCTTTCTTTTTTTCTAAAAAAAAAATTATCCCAGTATTTGTTTTTTTCCAGTGTTTTGGTACCTCTCCTTTTTTCCAAAATATTTAACATATTCATGATAATATATTCTAGCTAAATTATAATATCCACTAGTTTAAGCATAAAATTTAGATAGAAATAAGGAAATAAAGGGAAAATTAATTAAATTAAACATTTTTTACAAATAGAAGTCATCTAACCCAAGGAATTCAAATAAAGTGGGAAAGGGATCATAATGCCGAAATATCACATCAGTTTCTATAGGAGCAAAATAATGTGAATTAAGTGAGTTCTCATCATATGCAATGGTGATATATAAACAAATTGGAATATAAATTCATCATGAAAAAAATGGCAAAAATAAAAAATTTAGGGAAACTTGGAACTATGTCAATTTATAAACTGACATAAAAATAAGCAGAACACAATTTATACAGTGACCGTAATAATGTAGCAATATTGAATAACATTGGTACTCTGATCAATACCTCAACAAATCTTCACTTCATAAATCTACTGGCAAATATTTCTCTTTCCTCTAAGCAGAAATAGATAAGTCACTTTTCTGATCTCCAAACCATAGAGTTGGAACAAATATGCTCTAAGGCCTCTATTGCTTGCAGAGTATCTAAATACAAACTTATATCAAATTGTTCTCAGATATTTATCAGACGGCTACAGAATACCAAAAACAGGTAGGTGGTACAGTGGGTAGAGTGGCAGACTTGGTGAAGACCTATTGTTCTGCCTCAAGCAAACGTAGTATCTGTGATAGCTCAGTTCCCCATCTGTAAAATGAGCAAAGCAAAGGAACCCACCAAAAACAAAATAAAATAAAATAAACAACTGGGGGAGGGAAATCTAGCTACTCAAAGGGGATAGAGGATAAGTGAGATGTATTTTATATTAATAGAAATAAGGATCAAATGAGGTACAGTATGCAAAGTGCTTTACAAATTTTAAAAGCATTATATGAATGCTATTTATGATTGTGATTATTACTATTATTAAGTATTTAGTTAGACTCACTTATTAAGTTAGACTTAAAGAAAAATATTTTTTTAATATTTGAGTTTTATATTTTTAATTTTTAATATTTTTTTCATTTTCTTCTTCATAATGAAAAGTTAAGAGAAAAGTGACTTTGACTTGAGGCCCTTTGATGTGCACTGTTTCCCTCACAGCCCCTTTTTAAAAACCCATGGAAATATGGAGTTAAATTGGATTTTTATTATTGAAAAAAATAAACAAAGATAATTAATATATAATCCTTATCTTCAAGAAGCCAACAAAGAGAAAAGCTGGATTTACTAAATTCATTACAGTACAAGCATTAGAAAAAAAAGTCCATTTAAACCAACCAAAATACAAATATAAAACAAGTCTGAAGATGTGAAAGCAAAATGAATTTAAAACATTGCACTCATCAAAACGGAGGCAGCTAGATGGCACAATTGATAGAGTACTGTTCAAATCAGACACTTAATAGTTGTGTGATCCTCCACAAATCAGCCTTATTTGCCTCAGTTTCCTCATCTGTAAAAGAGAACAATAGAAGGAAATAAGAAGCCATTCCAATATTTTTGCCAAGAAAGGAAAATTCAAGTTAAATCATGAAGAGTTAGACATGACTGAAATTTTTCAATAACAAAAACAACTCATCAAAACATTTTCAACTAGATTGTGTTCTTCTGAGCAAAGTCCTTCAGGATTTTTTAGAATTGTCCCATCCTCACACATAAATCAGCACAGGGCCATCTCCTGCCAGTTTGCAGACACATCAACCTCTGAGTGTTGTGCTGGGGGATTAGTTTGCTAGTAGTTGGTTGGAAAACTTAAGAACAGTGCTACTCAAGAGGAAGAGCCCAAACTCATCTCTCAAGGTCACTCTCAGGACTGTGAATATGTAATGTCATATATAAGGAATTAATATTGATGTTGATGCTTCCTACTTCAAAACAGTGAGGTGATACCTACAAAGCAAGACTTTTCACTTAAAATTTTAAAATATAAATTGCAAGGAGAAAACAAAAATGTTAAAGAAACAATGAACAATTTAACAAATAATCAAGTCTAAATTGACTTAAGGAAAATCACTGAATAAAACATTAGGCATAATCCTGCTTCATGGATAAAGTCTCCCTAAAGATAACTGATGTATTTAAATGGTAACTTTGGTTTTTTGGTTCAGGACACAAGGTTTCTTCAAGAAATTATTATTAAATATGTTTAAGTACTCTAAGTTCTAAGTACAGTGATGATATAAAGTAATATCAATATTTTCTAAAAAGTTAGTGTTCCCAAAGAATTATTTCTCAATTAGGGCAAGAGTTATAACTAGGGTGGCTCTTTGTCCCAAAGGCAGCAGAATTCAGAGAATACTGATAGAACTTGAGCCTTTTCAGCAGCTAGAGACAACAGAGTTTAGCATCTAATTAGCAAGAATAATTAGCTCAAATAAGAAGCCAGTAGCCAATGTATTTCCTTTACCTGTGTTTACCTCCAGCATGCAAAGACTTCCCCTGGTAGAATGGGAGGATGGGGAACAATTTGTTCCAAAGACATGAAGGCAGCTGAAGTACATATTATGAAGCACTTGGAGCTTGGTTGGACCCCAAAGTCACCAAAGGCATCCACTGCATCTCAAATCATCACCAGTCTTTTTGGCTATTCTGCCACTGGACAGTGATGACTCTGGAAAAGTCTAATAACTTCATGAAGTTCTACTTCATTTAAATCCAATTTATCCATGAATCAAACCGTTTTTACCATTTCTATCTCAAGTCCTATGGCAATAGGGAAGTGATGAAACAGCAGGGTGGATACCCTAAGAGTTGTAGTTACAACCCTGCACAGATGATTCTGGACATATGGTCATCTTCTCACTGAAAGTAGCAGTGGATTCAGCAGCCCCTTGGGTCACTCTCCTCACCTCCAGGTGTGAGGAAGGGTCTAGAAAAAGTGTCCTACTTATATCCCAAAGAGAGCTTAAAGGAGGAAAGGGACCCACATATACAAAAATGTTTGTGGAAACCCTTTTTTGTAGTGGAAAGGAACTGAAAACTGAGTGGATGCCCATCAGTTGGAGAATAGCTGACTAAGCTATGGTATATGAGTGTTATGGAATATTATTGTTGTGTAAGAAATGATCAGCAGCATGATTTCAGAGAGGCCTGGAGAGATTTACTTGAACTGATGCTGAGTGAAGTGAATAAAACCAAGAGAACATTGTACACAGCAACAAGATTATGTGATTATCAATTCTGATGGAAGTGGCTCTTTTCAATAGTGAGATGATTAAGGCCAAATCCAACAGACTTGTGAGGGAGAGAGCCATATGCATTCAGAGAGAGGACTGTGGGAACTGAGTGTAGTTCACAACACAGCATTTTCACTTTTCTTGTTATTGTTGCTTTCATTTTGTTTTCTTTCTCATTTTTTTTTCCTTTTTGATCTGATTTTTCTTGTGCACCAAGATCATTATGTAAATAAATGTGTATACATATATTGGATTTAACATATATTTTTATTTTTTATTTTTATTATAGCTTTTTATTTACAAAACATATGAATGGGTAATTTTTCAACATTGACCCTTGCAAAACTTTCTGTTCCAACTTTTCCCCTCCTTCCCCTCACCCCCACCCCTCGATGACAGATAGCCCAATACAAGTTAGGATTTAACATATATTTTAACATGTTTAACATATATTGGATTACCATCAATCTAAAGGTGGATGTGGGGGAAGGAGGGGAAAATCTGGAACACAAGGTTTTGCAAAAGTCAATTTTGAAAAATTATCCATGCTTATGTTTTGAAAATGAAAAGTTTTAATTTTAAAAAATAAAGAAAAAGGGTCCTAAAATCTATTGTCTTACCAAACCCTGGCCTATTACCTGGCAGGTGGAGATTCCACCCTGCAGTCAAAATACACACACACAAAAAAAATTTCCGCAAACTTGATTTCACTAATCATCAGTACATGGGATGTGCACAACACAACACAACACAAACATAAAATATAAACAACACAAAATCCAGTATGCCTGAAAGATGAACAGCCCTTGTTGCAAGAGTGCAAAAAATGAGATATGTACTAGATAAATGGACAATTGGATGGACTTAAAACTATTTTGATTATCTAACTCAAATTGGCAGAATGTGGTGTTCTCTTCTTTTTCATGATATAATCATTCTCTTTGGGAGCAGGTTTCTTGGGGTGGTTTTCTGGAGGCAGCCTTAGTCTCAGTTCAAAGTAATAATCACTTCAAATGCAGCCAGGAGTTAAAATCCAGTCCTTTATTGTGTCCTTCAAAGTTTTGAGCTTCAACATAGCTAACATATATAGGACTGCTTGCCATCTAGGGGAGGGGGTGGAGGGAGGGAGGGGAAAAATCGGAACAGAAACGAGTGCAAGGGATAATGTTGTAGAAAAATTACCCTGGCATGGATTCTGTCAATATAAAGTAATTATTAAATAAAAATTTAAAAAAAATAAATAAATAAAAGAAAAAAAAGTTTTGAGCTTCAGCCCCTAGCTCCCTCCAAATGTCGCCAGCCAGAACAAAGGTGGAATATGGAATGAATCTGTCTCCACCTCCGAGAGTAGGCTTCTGTCCCTGGCCCTGAGAGCTTCTTGCTTATATGCTGTACAATGAGTACACACCAATCATTATATCACTGGGAAACCATTATTTGTTGTAGGATTAAATCAATTCTAAACTAGATTTAAACATTGTCTCCTCAATTCCACTTAGTATCTTGTTTCAAGTTCTGGCCCATAACATCTTGTAGGATCAGATCAATCATACTGAACCATGCTAAATTAGATAATTATTGTCTCTATCAATTCTAATGACTTAACACTTTGTAAGGATTCCAACAGCAGAAAGACTCGATTGGTGCACCTTAGGGATCTGTGCTTGGCTTTATGTTATTTAATGGATAAAGGCACATATAGGATGTTTATCGAGTTTGCTAAAAACTACTAGTTGGGTTGGATAGCTAACTTACTGGATAACAAGCAGAATCCAAAAAAGCATTTGACTAGAAAGAGCACTAAGTTGAATTTAAAATGATTAAATAGGAGGAAATAAATAGGCTTACACTTAAGTTCAAACATTTAGTCTTGCAAGTATATAATGGAATCCCCAAAGATGTGGAAAGGTCTAGAGGTTTTGGTGAACTGCACATTCAATAGGAGTCCACAGGACGAAGATACAACAAAAAAATTTGATCTCACACTGATTTTGAGAAGCACAGATTCCAAGAATAAGGAGGTGATAGTCCTTCTAGCTTTGCTCTGGTCACGTGACATCTAGAATAATTTCCATTTCTAATTGCCATATTTTAGGAAGAGCATTAATAAAATTGACAATATCTACATTTAGTGGGAATCAACTAAATTTATGAAAATGATCAATTGATGGAAAAATTCATTCCATTCCAATTAATAAAAAGAAGCCTCTATGATTGGCTGGGTACTGTGTTATAGTAAAAATGAGACAGCCACTGGGCTAAGGGAGCTAACATTCTAATAAGAGGAGACAAAACATGCAAGAAAGTGGTGGCCAAGGAAAGGAATTTTCATCTGAGGAATCACAGGAATAGTAGTGAAGCCACAAGACAGTTGATCTCTCTCCTTTTAAATAATAGTTGACTTTCTGGAGCAAAAAGTGGAAATACAGGGAGAGCCAGGGGAATGGTTATACATTGGTGACAAGATGTCTGGGATGAATGACAATATAAGATATGAAACATGGTCTGGTTCTACCTAGAAAGAACGAACTAGAACAGTGTGCACTCATTCATCAGTCAAGACAACTTCAATCTCAGGGTGGAGTTCCAAAACTGAATAGACCAACTCCCCCTAGAAATGGGAACATGGTGTCTGGAAGTCTAATCTAGATGGTGCTGTTCCAGGTAGGAAGAAATGGAAAGCAGAAGGGCAGATGACAAGATATCCAGAGTAGATGGGTGAATGAGTTAGGGAGGTTTAAGCATCAGTTGAAGGAACTGAGATGATACATCTAGAAAAGAGAAATCTCTGGTTAATAGTAATATTGTTTCCAAGTATTTGAAGTACTGTCATGTGTCAGAGTAATTGGACTTGCTCCATTTGCCCCAAGAGAACAGAACCAAGAGCAATGAATAAAAGTGGCAAAGAGGCAAACTGACCAGATGCTAGGGAAAACTTTTAACAGTTAGCACTCTCTGAAAGTGAGATAAGAAGATAACAAGTTGTCCCTTCAAACAAAAGCTTACTGACCCTTGTCAGAGATGATATAGTTGGGACTCCTTTAAGGTTTGGTTTAGATTAAACTATGGAAGTCTTTGATTCTGTGATCTAATATTCATTTGTTAAATGAATTTAAGGTGGAATATACTGAATTGAAAAGTTGATAGCACATGCAGGAAGAGAAATCTAGAAAGTAGTTGATGACCTGGGTCTAAAAAGTTCGAGAATAGGGATTAGGATCATATATTTGAGTGTCATCATCTATCTTTCCAGACTAAACTAGAATGCCACTTGTTCCAAATGCCTTCCCTGACTACCAGAGTTGGAAATAACCTACCCTCTTCAGAACTCCCAAGATCACTTCAGGCCTACCTGTTTAGTGGTCCTTATCTTGCTACCTTACACAGCAATTATTAGTGTACATACTAAATTACTCTTGATCTTAGCTCAAAAAGCCAACCAGCAACATGTGCATGATATATTAAAAAAAATTCAGGGCTAAAAGAGAATTCAAATATAATTTAGTGCCAAATCCCTTATTGTGTACCTCTTAGCTCCATCATTCCTTCCTCTCCCCCCTTTCAATTTCCTTTTTTATGTTCTCTCCCATTAGAAAGTAAGCTTCTTGAGAACAAGTGCTTTCTTTTTGCTTGTAGTTGTATTTCCAGAGCTTAGAACAGTGCCTGACACACAGTAAATTCTTAATAACTTCTTATTGACTTATTTATGTCTCCCACTATTTTGCAAACTCTGTGGGGCAGAGAGTATGTTACATATTTCCCACGGTTCCCAGCATTATAACAAACACAAGGGAAGGAAGAATTTCTAGCATATGAAGTCTAAAGCTGGAAATTTTGAGAAAGATTTTATCTGATTTGAACAAATTAAGGTCCAAAGAAGACGCTTAATTCATTTATTTCCTTGCCTCAGGTAGTAAATCTGACTGAAGAATTGACATAGTTAGTTACTGGTGCCAGAGGAAGAGAAACAGAAGTTGGGGGTGGGGATGCTCTGGTGGATTTCTCAAGTATCAGAACTAAAGTGTCCCCGTTTTCACTTTCCATACCTCCCAACTCCTTTAAGTTGCCTTATTATCCAAGCAAGAAATGCCTTGAAAATTTATCTTTTCTTAGAAATTATCCTGATTTGAGATGGGGAATGATACTAAAGATAAATTTATAACTTGAAGTGTTCTTAGAGATCATGAGGAAAAGGAAACCTATAAAGGTAAAGGGACTTGGTCAACCTAAAACAAAAACCAGAGTCAGAATTTAAACTCATATCTTTGGTCTCCAGCACTAGTGCTCTTCCCAGTGAAGATCCTGGAACTTTGCACCTAGAGTTCTAGGTAGTCAGGTAAGTGAGAAAGAAGAAAATGGGAAGCAGGAAAAATCTTACTTCCTAACTTTAATGAAACTTGACAAACTATTGCAGAAGAGAAAAAAAGATTCAGGTTGAATGGGATTCAAATTTTGCTCCAAAAAGACCCTTCCATCTATGTGGCGGTCAGGGGAAAATTTACAATTGAGACAGTGATTTCTGGATATTTTACAAATTGGCTAACCACAGATTCCCACTTGTCTCCCTCAGTGCTACACCTTCTGTTTTGTGGGGAACAGGTTGGCAAAATCAAAGCAGGAGTCTCTGACATGAATTGAAATTCCTATCATCCAGGTGTTTCCACTCATATCTTCCCAGTATACCACTAGGAAGAGCCAACTCAAACATTTCACTTGTGATCACTTTGGAAAACACCTGCCTAAATACCAAGCCCCAAAGCCTGCCTTTCTCCTGAGACTGGAAAAGTTATTACTAGAGAAAGGAGAGAGAATAAAAGGCTTAAATAAGATATCTGATGGAATAGGGAAGCCATGGACTGTTTAGGAACTTCAAATCTTCCCTATATTTGAACAGGTGACTCCAAAAACTTTTCTGCTGCTCATATATCCAAGATAACTCAGAGGCAGGAAGACTAGAACCTAGATCTTTGAGACTCCACATTGTGTCCCCTTATATAGACTCATTGAATTCCTATTTAAAATTTTGCACGCAACAAATCCTAATAATGAGGTTTGAGAACCCTCATTTTTTTTCTACTAATCCTAACACCTCTAACTGTCTAGAGGCAGTTGTCAAGGATAGGAAGCAAGGCCATCTTAACTCATCTTTGTATCTTTTACAAGCAACTATACAGTTTTCTTTAGGGCTCTGACACTAGATACTACTCACAAATTACTTTTAAAAGGAATTCTTGATTCCCCCCACTTTGTTTTATGCTTGGTGAAGAAAAAGACTGGGGAGACCTAATTGCCCTAAAGTAGAAATAATTGAGCACAGGGTTGTGAGACTACATCCCTAATTCTTGTGTTATTTAGATCAAAGTCAGAATAGTAAATTAAGAACAAGCCAGAAAACACTATTCACTATTTCTTTAAATTATCTTTCATCCTCTTCTCTTTGCCAAGAAAATCTAAGAATTGTATTAACTATAATAATTATATTTTGCATTTATATTTTCAAAGTGCATTAAAATCATTAGACAGTTAATGCAATGACACCTCTGTAAGGTAGGTCAGCATTATTATTCCATCTTAGTGTTGGGAAAATGGCAGCAAGGAGAGATTCAGTTTTAATGCTTAGTCTTGTAATCAGTCAAGGCTGGAAACAAAGTCTCCTGAATCCGAGATATCAGGGATGTCATAAATAAATCATTGAAGTCCACTGTCCCCTGAGCATGGTGAAACGTCTAATTAATAAGGAATGTTGATCAATCAACAAATATTATTGAGCACTAGATTTTTCTTTTTTTATCCTTTGGCAAGCATCTTATGGGATTTAAGGGAAGGACAAGAATCTCTCCCTAATGTGGAAGTTGTTGAGGAGAAAGGATTTATGAATATCAGGATTTCCTGCTTCCACAGTTTTGCTCCCTTGAAGCAGGAAACGTATACCTTCAATGACCTTTCCCCAAAAGTGCAAGGAGTTGGGAAAACTGGATTCAAACATGTAACTTTTAAACTTTTTAGGTCATGGTATCTCCATATGTGTAATGAAAATAGAAATATTTATCTTAGAAGCTTGTTGTAGAAAGGAATGAAAAAACTCAACTCAACAGTTATCAGGTATCTAACATTAGCAAAACTTTGAGGATACCAAAACAGGGAAAAAGCAGCTTTAGCCCTTAAGATATTTTTATTTCTTGAGGTGAAACAAAATGCATACACAAACAAGTGTGTGTGTATATATATACATAAATATGGATATATGTAATGAGAGATATACATATAAATATAGTTGTGTATGAATATTTAAAACCAGTTAGATACATATATATGTAATGAGAGATACACACATATAAGTATGTTTGTGTATGAATATTAAAAACACCAGTCTTACAAATGCAAAATAAATACAAAGTAATTATGTAAAGTCTTTGCAAACTTGAACTCAATAAATCCAGTTATTCTTGTTGTTAATGTTTTTAATTTTTAACATTTAACTCGTCAAATCCTGCCAACAACTTACTGTTTCTTCCTCTTGTCCCTCTCCTTCTATATGCTGAGCTAGAAGTTACCTTTCATGCTCTCTGAACTAGCATTGTACTTTGTTTATATACTTCTTTTATGAAATTACCTTGTTCTATTGTGTTATAATAATTTGTACACAGTGATTTCTTCAATGCATCTCAGCTCTGTGAGAGCTGAAGGGACACAAAGGAACATCACAGCAAAAACTGACCACTGAAAGCAAGTTTGTCCACATATGCACTAAGGATAAGGATGATGTCACCGAGGGATCATGGAACAAAGTGAAATTTTGGATGCAGGAACACAATCAGATCTGCCTTCTTTGTTCATTTATTTTCCCCCCGTTTTTGGTGAGATGGGCTACTCATAATTCCATTCAATTCTAGGTGGATTAGAGGGGAAAAAAAGGTAAACTGCTAGAGAAGCAGGTGACTCCCCCAGTAGCTTTCTGGAGTAAACTGAGCTATCACAGCAAAAACTGGAATGCATGAAGAAGCTAGGACAAACACCATGGGAATCTGCACTACAAAGACTGAGTCACTGGGGCAGAAATGGGACTAAGATATTGGGAGGAAGGGGAGGGAACAGCAGATTAGTAAACAGAGGCAGGACAGAACAGGACTTTCCCGGCACCTGCTAGAATCAGTTTGATGGCAAGTCCTACCAATGACAATTTCTTCATGACACTTCATGGTAGAATTCATCACATTGGATTCCAAACACAAAATCTTCTGTTTTTCCTACCTATGACCTGAAAATGAAGGAAGAGATTTGGAAAAACAATGAGGTGAAATATTCAAAAGAGAGGAGCACTTAGCAATTTCTTTGTAATTCTACTTCATTGCATTTTAATAAACCACATATATATTGGTCAGTCACCTAAGTCTTATGGCAGAGAGTTCAGTTGACATTTGTCAGTCATAGAGGCTCTAGAATTGGAGATAATCTCTGTCTCTCTCTGTTTCTGTCTCTCTGTATAATTATATAAATATGTACATTTACATATGCATAAAATGTACAAATATTTATGTATATATAGATATGCATATATACATTCATTTATATGTATATATGCATATAACATAATACATATTTGCATGCATACATATATATACTATTTGTGAGTTATGTGTATGGATATATATGTATCAATATATATACTTTTTGTATTGTGCTATGTGTGTATATGTGTGTGTCAGTGGATAAAGTTTCAGGCCTGACATCAAAAAGATCCATCTTCCTGAGTTCAAATTTGACTTTTGACATCAGCTGTATGACTCTAGGCAAGTCAATTTGTCTCAGTTTCCTCATCTGTGAAATGAACTGGAAAAGAAAATGGCAAACTACTCCAGTATCTTTGGCAAGAAAACCCCAAAAGAGTACAACAAAAAGTCAGACATGACTAAAAATATCTAAATGACAGCAAATATTTGTGTCTATGTGCCGTATTTTACTTCCATACCCTTAGATTACTGTTTTTGTCATGAGGAGTTCTGCAAGATCAAGGAATTATAAGAGGGAGATAGATTAAGAATACATAGATTCTAGTCTGAGTTTGGACAGTGGAAACATTGCAACCTTATTCCAGCCTTTGAGGAGGCCTGTTTGGGCACCCCAGATACACACTGATAAAAACTACCTGGTTGGTGTTTTAAATATAGCCACCAGTTGGCGAACAAAAATTATCACCTTGCTGTCACTAAACACACAGTAACAAGAAGACTGCCCTGGCATTTGTGCCAACATGATAACCAGCTTGTGAGGTAAGGAGACAAATTCAATATATTTAAATACTAAATTTGTCTGCTACTATACGTATATAATATAAGATAAGGAGGTAAATTCTGCATATGTGTATACATATATATGTATATATACACATACATAAATATAAGGAGTCAAAATAGGGAATTTGCCTCCTTAATTATACGTACAAATAAATTGAACTTGCCATATTACCTTATATGTATGTATGTGTTGAATTTACCTACTTACCTGATATATGTATATAAATATGTACACTGAACTTACTTTCATATGTGTGTATGCATACATACACACATGCATATATGTATATATAGTGTCCCATAAATTATGACTCAAATGTGCATTAAGACTTTGGGAACACCTAATATTTTCATGCTCTATTAGGATGCTTTGCTTTTATATGTGTGCATGTATGTGTGTGTACAGAATTTACCTCCTTACATTATATATATTATATATATATATATATATATTCATATATCTTACATACATATACATACATGAAATTACCTCAATATTTGTGGGGGGAGGTGTCCCATAAACTGTAGCTAAAAATTGCACTAGGACACCCCCTATTTCTTCTGTTCATCATGCAGTTGTTGATCCAAACAAAATATTGTATCAATACATCCTATATAATGCTACCTCAGGAGCTTGCAACTAGGCTCTTTTTTTTGTGAATAGTTGAGCTTTTAATGCTTCCCAAATCAGCATGCAAGCACGCTTCTTATGTTCATGGAACCTGCTACCTGCTTATTTTTCAGGCAGGAAAATGTCTGCAGACAAACAGGGATATTTGCTTCAATTCCTTAATAAAATTATACACACATGTACAAACATACACAGAGAGATATTGCTCAGGCAGTTTTGTTGTTTGTCCTTCGCTTTTGAAGAGGACCAATAATTCATGGGGTGACGCCTTGACTTACATGTGAATTGCATTTAAAGGAGACAGACTTGCAGAGTCATCGGCAACCCTCTTTCTTCCTGAGTCATCAAAGTCCTGGGAAAAAACAAAAATCAGGATAACTGAGTGATGGCTCAGGATGCTGCATATAATCTTGATGTTTTTGTTCTTGAAATAAATTGTTCTCATCTGCCCACCAGGAAAAGTCTTCCCATGCTTGGGGTAGACATCCCCCTAACAATGGTTTTGCAACTAATTGGTTATTCTTGACCTGGTTTAGCCCATCTGCTGAGAAAGTTTACCCAGGAGTATCTACTGCACTTGCTACAGTAGCTTCTTGGAGTTACAGATGAGAGCGGAGTGCCAGGTAGCCACCAAATCAGCAGCCCTGAAGGACTTAGCAGCCTTCAAATTCTAATCTTCCCTGAGCCCCCAAACATTCTTTGGTGTCTACCCACCAAATCAGCATTTGATTAATGTTGAACAGAAGTCAGTGTAAACCTGACTTTACTTTGGTACTGTCAGCTGCATCATGTACCAGGGATACGCTGAGAAAGGAGGAAACATCTTCTTCACATGTGTAATGGAGGCCAGATCAAGTCAGGAATGCTTCTTCAGCTCCCAAGCCACTGCCCAATGATCATTGCCATGGAGACATCAGGCTCCAAAGAATAACTTTCTTCAAACTTGCATTGAGACTTCTGGGAAGGAAAGTTTGAGAGGAGATACCTCTTGAATACTATATAATAGAACTGGTTTGGGTTAGAGTATTAACAAGATATTCTCTAGCCTAAGGGTTCCTGAACCCCAGAACTTTGGAAGGTTCCTGTGTCAGGTGATACCCAGAAGAGATCACCACTGGGAAGTATAGATAAAGGGCACTTTTTTTCATAAGCATTCCTTTAGTAAATATGTTGAATTGATAATGGCTGTCTTAACTCACTAGGGTCTCATCTACTGAGGCTTCAAGTTGAGATAACCCCCCAAATTCCAAATTCCCTGAAAGGTGACTTATCTGTTTAGAGATAACAAAATTATTTCCTAAAAGACTTTCATGTGGCAAAGTTACAAATCTCTAAAATATAGATTGCATAAAATTTATAAAATGTTCCAAATCCCAAGGCAATCTGCATATTATCAAACCGGGAAAGTGGTCTCCCAGCCAATTGAATTTGGGATAATCAATTATCACAAGGATTTCTATCCTATCATGCTTTCCTATCAAAACACAAGCTCAGGATGCAATGAAAATAATCTTATCTTTATCTAGTAAAGTATTTTTTAAAAGAAGATCTAGTAAGCAAAATTTAAAATCGCAAAGAAATATAATGAACCATATCATCCACTGCATGTGACAATAAAACAGAAAGGAGAAAAGACGTGTGAAATAGATTCTCCATCGTTCCCAAATTTTCTCTAGTTTTCCATAATTCAGTCACTTTTTGTTGTTTTCTTTCAAGTTATGAGCCAGGGAAATTAAAAGTCTCCAAATTGTATAAGACCTGGAATGAGTCTCCTAGAAAACACTACCAATTCTTCTTCTACCATTCTCTCTGTCCAAAACTCTTTCCAATTCTCTTCTTCAACATCCTGATCCAAAAAGCTTCAAAGTTTCCACTGTCCAGAAAACTATCTTCCAGTTCCAATCCCACAATCACTTCCCCTCTTCCTGAGTTAAATCCTTATTCGTGTTACAAATATCAAGATAGGGATTTGGGGAAGAGTTTTGCCTATTTGAGGAATGGAAGACATTGTCA
Source organism: Antechinus flavipes (assembly GCF_016432865.1). Taxonomy (NCBI): domain Eukaryota; kingdom Metazoa; phylum Chordata; class Mammalia; order Dasyuromorphia; family Dasyuridae; genus Antechinus; species Antechinus flavipes. The sequence goes on along the minus strand of NC_067401.1, from coordinate 417,776,000 downwards.
GTACAAGTTGTTCAAAGAAAGAATAAATATGGATCCCTCTCTTATTTTTCCCTGTAAGCAAGAAGCAATATCATAATCCTATTCCCTAGACTAGTTGTTTCCAAACTTTTTTGATAATATATCTCTATCAGTAAAATACTATTGATGACATGCCTCCAATCTGTATATTTATTTCTTTTAAAATTACTTGTATGTTTTGCTACATTAATGATTATATGTATTATAAAACAGAAAAACAGACAAATAGAAATAAAAATGAAATAATATTTGATCCTAAAGTCAATAGGGAAGCACTGGAGCTTTTTGAATAAAGAACAGACATGATCAGAGTCACACTTTAGAAATATTTTGATAGTTATGAGAACAGAATGGAATAGGGAGAATCTGGAAGCAAGGAGACCAATTATAAGGTTATTGGTTGTTTGAGGGATTTGTACCAATGACATCATGAGGTGATATCTTGACTTGTGTGTGAATTGGATTTAAATGAGGCAAAGTTGTACAAAATTGTCAGCCTCATTCTCTCTTCCAAAGTCATAGAAGCCCAATCGAAAAACAAGAGTCAGGACTACTGGAGATGGCCTGGAATGGAGAGAATGACTTTGGTGTCTTCTGACCAAGCCCTAATTTTTCCATACAGCCTACTTCAGCTGCCTTCATGTCATTGGAACAAATTGTTCTCAGCTGCCCATTGCACCAGGAGAAGGTTTCACAGACTTGGGTTAGACACTGCCCGATTTACTAATAGATATTAAAGCCTATCAATTACCCTCAACCTAATTTAGTCCACCAGCCAAGAAGGCTTTACCAGGGTGCTGTCACTATTCATAATAAAGCTTTTTGGAGAAATGGGTAAAAATTGGAAGGCAGGTAGACACCATTAATGGACAAACAATCCTGAAAAGGTTTCTGCAAGCCTTCACACTAGAGGTGATAGTATACCCCTAATGGCAAGGTCCAAATAAAAAGTAATGAAAGCCTCATGTAAAGTGATAGCTAGGTTAATAGAGAAAAAAGGATAGAGATGAGCAATCAGGAGGCAAAACCAAGATGATTTAGGAAACCCAATTGGATGTGGTGTGAGGGAAAGTTAGGAGTCATGGATAACATATTATGAGAACATAGATGACTAAAAAGATAGTAATGCTCTCAATTGTATTTTGTTGTTCAGACTGAACTTTTTGTATTTCAATTTGAGGTTTTCTTGGTAAAGAGAGGTTTATGATTTTTTTTTCTCCATCTCATTTTGCAATTGGGGAAACTGAAGCAATTAGGATTAAGTGACTTGCCTTGGGGTCACATGATGAATCTTCCTGACTCCTATCCCAAGAAAATGGCATCAAGCTCAAAAATGGGAGCAGAGGGAAGAGAAAGACATTTAGAAATTTATCCATCAGAAGGAAGGAGTGAAGTAGGAAAGGATTGGGCAATAAGAATAAAAGTATTATGTTGGGAGGACCTTACATAGCAAAGGGAAGGAATGGACTAGGAAAATGTTGGGAAATAAAGAATTGTGTTGGAAGGTGCAATGCAACCTGTTTTGATCACTTTGCCCTTAGGTAGTACCACAGATCCCACTTAGGAGATCATTCATTTTACCATATAAAAGACAATAAAACTCATTCAGAAGTAATGAAAACTATGCATTATTAGCCCAAGTAAGAAATACTGGGCAAAAAAAAAAAATGAGATAGGGCTTCTAGTTCTACCTTATCCTCTGAGTGAATGTGGGCCTCTCCTGATTTTCTCTATATCATAAAAGTATCCAGGGAGGTTTATTTTATTTGTGTATTTCCCAGATTTCTTCTGGTCTTTAGCTATAAGTTGCAAGATAATCGAGATAGCCAATTTCTGGCATTTGTCAACCTTTAATATTGCCTCAGACTAAGCTCCCTTTATTCAGGTCATTTTCTTGCCATCCCTGCTCTACTATTTTCTATCTGAACTAGAAACATACATATTAGTCTACTCTTCCTTTCATTGGGAGATCCACTCAAACTGGCTTCTTTGTTCCCCTATCTCCCATCTCTGGCCATCCCAATAGTTTCTGGCCATACCTCTAGTATGTTCCTTCTTCATTTCCACTTCACATTTCCCTTCAAGTCTCACCTCCAATACCATCTTCCATATAAAGCCTTTCCTAAGCCTCTCCGATATTAGTTCCTTTTCTCTCAAACTATCTTATATTTAACAACACCATAGATATGTGTATATATTCACTTTATATTTATGCTGCATTTGATTTAGGAGACTTGTCTCTTCCATTAAAATGTAAGTTAAGAATAGATATTATTTTATTCTTTGTACATATAATAATAGTGGTTGTGGTTGTTCACTTCTGTTTGATTCTTCATGTCCCTATTTGAGATTTTCTTGGCAAGACACTGAAATGGTTGGCCATTTCCTTCTCCAACTTATTTTACAAATGAGGTAACTAAGGAAAACAGAGTTAAATGTCTTGCCCAGGGTCACATAGCTAGAAAGTGTCTAAGAGCAGATTTGACTTTGGGAGGATCAGTCTTCTCAACTTTGTAACTCTGCCACCTAGCTGCCCCTAACAATAGTATATTATGAGACAAACTAACAGAAACAGAGAGGGGAGAAGAGTGAGTGGAAGAGAGAAGAAGGAGAGAGAGAGAGAGAGAGAGAGAGAGAGAAGAGAGAGAGAGAGAGAGAGAGAGGAGAGAGAGAGAGAGAGAGAGAGAGAGAGAGAGAGAGAGAGAAGAGAGAGAGAGAGAGAGAGAGAGAGAGAGAGAAGAGAAGGGGAGAGAGAAGAAGACAGACAGAGACAGGGAGAGGGAAGGGAGAGAGAGATGAAAAGGGAGAGGAAGAGGAAAAAGGAAAGGGAGGGAAAGGAGAGAGAGGGAAGGAGATAGAGAGAGAGAGCTTTATATAGACTTAAATAGTACTTTAAAGTTTGTAAAACACTTTCCAAATATTACTTTTGATCTTTACATCAACCCTGAAATAGATGCTATTGTTATCTATATTTTATAGATGAGTAAACTGAAGCACGGTGTAGTGAAATACTTGCCAAGGATCATCTAGTTAGTATCTGAGACAGGATTTGAATTCAGAACTTTCTGAAGCCTGAACCAGCATTCATCCACTGCATCATCTAGCTGGCTCTTGTAGCCCTGGTGTCTACCACAGTACTAGATCCATAGATACTTAATAAATAATTGTTAATTGATTCATTGATTCTCGTTGTGTCCTCTGGCAGATAACAACACCAGGAGAGAGTAACCTTTATTTACCTTTTACAAACACATCTTAAATTCTGCCAGGATCAGACTGATTGAGCAAATAATATTGCCCAGCACAGCCAGAAGGCATCATTTTCTGTAGGATAAATTCTCAAATCTTCTAGATGCTGCTCCCAAATTCCAAAACAAATTCCCCTACTTTGTTGCAGTTGTTTCTTTCCCTGAGTAATTATGCCTTTTCCTCAATCAACCAAATTCATCATTTTAGAATCATAGGACTATAGAATATCAGACCTCGGAGAGACCTTTGAGATCATCTTGTCCAACCTGTTCTTTTTTTGATGAAAAAACTATGACCATTTTCACAAGGTAGTTTACCTCGTCCTTCTTATGACATGTCATAACTAGAAAAATAATGGAACAAAATTGGAGCAAAATCAGAAGACACTTGGATCAGATTTTATGTAACAGTGGATCTGAAAAGCTGGAATTATTTCTGAAAGAGAGAAAGCTAAAACTTATGTGGACCTCTTCTCTTGAACTGTCTGTTCCTTCAAGTGATGGTAACTGGAGTCAAAGCCATTCCCAACAAAACAAGGGGTCTGGGACACCCCATCACACCCACAGAAAATGTCCTTCCCCTCTTTTCTTAAGAGTTTTATACAGGTAAAGCTTAATGGAAATGAACTTCAAGGACCTACATCAAAAAAATAAAAGGAAAAACACTCACAAAAAGATGGAGGAAGGGAGTGGAAGGGAGAAAGGAACATCTTCCCAAATTTACCTTAGGATTAAAGGGAAAGGTTTAGCGATTGTTTATATATCTGTGAACCTCATTTTCTCTCACTAGTTGCCTGTCTGCCCAGCCATTTGCAGTATTTGAGGTCTCCCTCTCTTCTTCCTCCCCTCCCCACCACAGTCCCCCCACAATTCAGGAGCATTATCACTTTCACCAATTCACCATACAGAGAGCCCAGACTGGCATTTCTTATCACAGCTTCCTGCCATAAAGCCCTCCATGAAGTCCAATTCCAATGACTTGTTTCCCCCCTAACCCTTCTCTTTAACATGACAGATTGATGACCTGAGTTTCTCAGGTGTCTCCTAAGCTGTATTTGTATCAGGGAATTGCAACTGTTGAGTTTGCCAGAATTGATTTTTACAATGTCCCTGTTTTGACAGAGCCTATTGAGTTGATTCTCATAACTGACCTCTTCCCCTCCCCTGTTGAGGCACCTAGAATGCTGGGTAAATATTATGTTATTTTCTGTTTGGTATCAGGTGGCATCTGGGTTCTTTCTTGTGCTTTGGAGATTATATAGTGCTGCAATTTTTGTATCACATTTATTTTCTTGGCAGATGGCTGACTTTCTCATTATCAGTGTGGTGAGTTGATGGAGGAAGGGTGTGTCCTTGGTAGCGTGTGTTGCTTGATAAAAGGCAGATAATAAAAAAGGATTTTTTTTTAAAAAACCCCACAGAGAACAAAACTGTATAATTTAGCTTAGATAGTTAAATTATCCAAGAGCTGCTTGTGGTGGGAAAACTAAGACTTGATTTTCTTTCTAGAAGCATTCTTCTTTGATTTGTTATATCTGCTCCCAATGAAAGAAACTCAGTCAGTAGCCCAAACTCAGGGTCAGGATTAAACCCCCCTCCCCAGAAGATGTGGATCTTTCCTCCAGGAGGGAGAGCTAGAAGGGAGCCTTAGAATTGCAAATGTAGCATTAAGTTAAAGCCTTTGGCATAAAATCTGACCTAATTAAGGCACTGCCAGGGCATGGCATTCCAATAGCAATTATATAGGTTGTAAAGGGGTAAAGTGACTTTTAAAACCAGGAAATGCTTCTGCCAGAAAGAGTGGCCCCAGGGTCAAATGAGGAACTGGTAATGCAGGACATCACTTTTCCTGACCTCACATAGGGCACCTTCCTTCCTTCGGTTGCCAGGGAGAGGGGTCTCTGAGAAGAGCTGCTCTCTCTCTCAGCTGTACACGTCCTCTCTGGGACTATTGTTCCTAGGAAAAAGGGAAAAAAGGAAAAGGATGGGTTTAGGGGGGTAGGAGAGGGGTTCCAACAGCCAAGAAGAACATTCAGAATCAGGAAAATACTTCCTTTCCTCTGATCTGAATTCTAGATCTCCTAATTGTGATTTTCAGGGCAGCACACTGGATAGAGTTCAAATCTGAACTCACACATTTACTACCTGTGTAATGCTGGGCAAGTCATTTAACCCTTTTTGCCTCGGTTTCCTGTCTGTAAAATGAGCTGAAGGTAATGGCAAGCTGCTATGATATCCTTGCCAAAAAATAACACCAATGAGGTCACAGAGAGTTAGACACAAGGGAGAAAGAGGAAAGGATGGATAAAGGGTAGTAGGGGAGGGGTTCCAATGGCCAAGAAGAATATTCAGAATCAGGAAAATACTTCCTTTTTTCTGATCTGAATTCTAAGCCTCCTACTATAATTTTCAGGGCAGCACAGTAAATAGAGTTCAAATCTGAACTTAGACATTTACTAGCTATGTAATGTTGGTCAAGTCATTTAACCCTGTTTGCCTCAGTTTCTCCTTCTGTAAAATGAGCTGGAAAAGATCATGGTAAGCCACTCTGATTAACTTGCCCAAAAAAATAACACAATGGGGTCACAGAGAGTGAGACACAAAGGAGAGAGAGAAAAGGAAGTCTCTTCATAGAAGGCTTTATGCTAATGATGTAGATCCTAGAATTGAAATAACTCTTTTTAAAGCCCCTACCAAAGCAGCATCCTATTTCCTCATGTGAGCAATGTGTGATCCACCAACCACCATTGTGAATGATGTCTTTGGGAGACAAGTGGAAACAAGGAGAGATTGGCACAAACAAGAACAGGACCAGGATCAGAACTCTCCTTTTTCAACACCTCTACCTTTACGAGCTACAGAGACCTGTCTTTTATATCCCTTACTTGTTCCAGGTTAATATCTGTTCCATCCTGACATCCGAGGTTACGACAGCTGCCAGCACCTGGAAAGCCAGCCAAAATAACACCATAACTCTAAAGAACTTTATAAGGATCAGGAGAGATGCGGCCCAAGATAGGAATGAGGTTCTTGGCCCCTTAGCAATCCCAAATAGTTTTCCCTTGTTGAGTATGGACAAAATTAGGTTAATGCTGTGAGTCAGGGGAAAAAAAAATATATATATATATACACATATATATATTCCTGGAGAGATTGGAACCCCAAAGAAGGGAATATTGTTTCTATAGGAAGACTTTCTTGATCACTCTAGGGCCTTCCTTCTGTTGATTATTTCCTATTTATATGCAAGCTTGTTTGTATGTAGTTATTTACATATTGTCACTTTTATTAGTCTATGAACTCCTCAAGAACAGGAACTGTCCTTTGCCTTTATTTGTATTCCCAGCATATACCTAGCTCTTAATAAATGTTCACTGATTGACTGACTGACTCTCTAGAAATCTTTAATTATTTCTCATTGTCCAGATGGGACATGTCGCAGATAATACTATAAGTCTGGAGGAGTATATAGGTGGAATTTATAAATTGGGACATGGTATCAGAGTAAATAAAACCTATCCTATATTCAAAGTTAGCCCAACTTTTTGTTTAGGAGCTGAGGGTCTTTTCCCATTTAAAGTAGGTGTAGATCCAAACACAATTTTTACATTCCTGAAGAAATTCAAACTGAAACCCAAATCTAATAAATGTCAGGGAACAACTAAAATTGAACTTAGTCTTCATGAACTCAGAGGGACATGGCATTTGTAACTTTCCAAAGCATTTTCAAATCTAAAATGAAAATGTATTGAAAGAAAGTTCTGATTCAGGCTCAGTCATTGGGTGATTAGGTGATCTTGAACAGATCAAACAATCAATAAATCAATCAATAATCATTTATTAAGCACCTACTATGTGCCCAGTAGGGTAAAAAAAAAAGTAGGTTTGGGGAAAAAGGCAAATGAGTTGCTTTGGACATGTTGAGTTTAAGATGCCTATGAGATATCCAAGTGAAAAATATTTAATAGGAGTTTTTGATGCAGAAATGGGGCTCAAGAGAGAGTCAAGGGCTGGATATATGAGTCTTTTGCATGGAGATGATGATTGAACCATTGGGAGCTGATTAGGTCACCAAGCACTTGTATTAAGTATTACACATTAATTCACAATGTATTAAGCACTTACTATGTGCCAGTTGCTGTTGTGAAAAAAAGAGAAAGAACCAAGATAGAGCTTGAAGGATCACTGTCTCAGTTAGTGATGATATGTAACCCATAAAAGCAGAAGGAAAAGGAACGGTCAAGGGGTAGGAGTAAAGCCAAGAGAGAGCAGCTCATTGACTCTGTATGGATCTCAGTTTCATTGTTCCATCAAAAGAAAGGTTTGATATCAAAGTTCTCCGAGGTTCTTTTCTAATGCAAAATTCTAAGATTCTTTGGTTCTGATTATGTTTTATCCTCACAACATGAGCATGGAGATTGTGAGCAAACTTTAAATATGGAATCAAAAGAGGATTTTAAAGATAAAAGGAAGTAAAGGACTTTATCAAGGTGATGTATGATGGGGAGAGAGGATGGACTGGCCTGGTGGGAAGAGTGAAAGTTGACAGGTGGACAGTCCAAGTGCTCCTCTGCTCTCTCTGTTATTGTAGAGAAAAGGAGGAAAGTCTTCATGACTTGTAGCAAACCTCTGCAGTGAACTTTTAGGCAAATGTAGACAAAAGGATAGATAAGAAGGAGTGAATGGGTTGGAATCTCTATTACTGAAGGGAACCTCTCAACTGATGAAATCACGGCTCCTCAGACTAGGTGATTCTGAACAAGTGATTTAACATCTCTGAACCTCAGTTGTTGTTTTTTTTTCTGTAAAAAGGACTTAACTCCTAGGATTGTAATAAAATTTGTAATTGTTATATAAATGCTGGCTATTATTATTCTCTTTATAAAAAAAAATCTTCACAGGAAAACTAAATGTTGGATTTCTTTAAAAAGAAAACTCATGAAAATTCTGAGAAGAGGGCAGAGTAGGTTGGCAAAATGTCAAGCTCTCTGGATTTCTTCCATAATCACCATAGGGTGAACATAGACTGGGGAAAAATCAAGACTTGGGGCAGAACAGGGTCCTCCTGGTACAACCTGAGAAGATCTGACAAAAGGTCATGGACTGGGGATTGACCTGTGTGAAGTGCAAAAAAAGCTCCAGGCTGGCTCCACAGAAACACAACTGGGATGGCCAGGGGTGGGCTAAAGCCTCAGCAGGAACCACAGGAACTTTCACCTCCTGGACTGTTTATGGAGGCAGGGTATGGGTTCAGGCAAACTGAATGAACCTCAGCTGATTGGGAGCCCAGGTCCAACTGGGTTGCAGAGCCATGGGCCTGGGCAAAAAAGAACCAGCACATAGGGACTTCAGAGGCAATGGAGCAGGAAAATGTTGGAGGAAGGAGCTCTTGGTTTGGGTTTTCAAGTCAGAGGGAAGAGCTGAAGTGAAGGCAGAAGCACAAATCCCCTGTCACCCCATGATTAGAGGTAGTTACATTAATGACTCTTATTTTTTAAAAAATGAGCTGATAAAGAAGAAAGAACCCAATCATAGATACTTACTATGGGAACAAGGAAAACTGGGGTTCCTCTTCAGAGGAGGACACTGAAGTAAAAAGCTAGTTTCTACCCCAAAGAGGAACATGAAATGGCTCCCTGACCAGAGAGAATTTATAGAACTCAAAAAAGAATTTAAAAATCAAATGAGAGACATTGAGGAAAAACTAAAGCAAAATAAAAATAAAAACCATTCAAGAAAAATAAGACTATAAAAAAATTAACCAACCAGAAAAGGAGATAGAGTCAAAGTTGAAAATAACTCTTTGAAAATTAGAATTTAGCAAGGGGAAGCTAGTGAAGCTATAAGAGACCAAGAAATAACAAAAGAGATTATTAAAAATAAAAAAAACAGAATAGAATGCAAAATATCTTATAAGAAATACAATAGTTCTGGACAACAAGAAGAAAAAATATAAGAATAATTGGACTACCTGAAAGTTGTGACCAAAAAAAGTACCTTGATACAATAATGCCGGAAATAATCCAAGAAAATTGTCCTGGAGTGTTAGAATATGAGGGAAAAGTAGAAATGGAAAAAATCCACTGATCACCACCTCAAAGAGATCTTTTGTGGAAAACACATAGGAATATTATCACCAAATTTAGAAACCCCCACATCAGAGAGAAAATTTTGCAAGAAACAAGGAAAAAAACCAATTCAAATACACCAGAGCTAAAATAAGAATTGTACAGGACTTACCAGCAGCCATAATGAAAGACCACAGGTCCTGGAATCTTATCTACCAACAATCAAAAGAACTAGGCCTGTGACTAAAAATATCATATCCAGCAAAATTATCTATAATTTGAATGAGAAAAAATGGGACATTCAACGAACTTGAAGGTTTTCAGGACTTTCTATCAACCAAACCCCAACGATACAAAATTTAACATATAAGAGCCAATACCAAACATCAATTTCAAGGAACTCAGTATGGACAAATTGTTTACCGTATTGAATTCCTTCCCTTCCTTCCTTCCTTTCTTCTTTCTTTCTTTCTTCCTTCCTTACCTCCCTCTCTCCCTTCCTCCCTCTTTCCTTTCCTTTCATATATATACCATATGTTTAAGATTGACATCAACTATATAGCAGCTCAAAAGAAAGATTGGGGCAACGTTAAGGGAAAATAGTTATTATATAAATAGATGCAGAGGAAGAATAGACATAGAGGAATTAGAGGAGGGAGGAAGGCTCATAGTTCTGAAAACCTACTCACATGAGTAATAGGTTCAATAGGCAACACTACATATATACCATGAAGGGTAGAGCACACTCCAAAATCTATAAAGAAATAAGGGGGGAAGGATGGGCAGATGGGGTAGCAAAGAGTGAGGTAAGAAAACAAGGGAGGGATCCTTGGATGGGGGCCTTGGATGGGGGAGGTTAATACCAAGGCAAGTTAGGAGCAGGATTAAAGCAAAAACAACAGGGATAGGAAAAATATGTAATTATATGTATATGCATATATATAAAATACATACATATACATAAATATATTTTTTCTTAACTGTAGCTTGCTTGGAGGTGATGGGGGAAAGAAAGGAGGGAAAAAAGAACAAACTAAAAAAGGTGTGCAGCAGAGAACAAAAGAACAATTTACAAGGAAGTAAAGAAAAGATGAACACTCATGAATATAATTTCTTCTATTAATATATATTTTTTCCCTTGATCTGGTAATTTGTTGCTATATATTTTGAATTCTCCTTAATGTTCTGCTGGGCACATAACAATTTTTTTTGTTTTCTCTCATTTTGTTTTGTATTCCTTTTCTGTTTTTCTTTTTTCTTATTCTATTTTTTAAAATAAAATAATTTTTAAATAAAAAGAAAATTCACATTTTTAATATGACTTCCATTATCTAAATATATGTGAAATTCTCCAAGAATGTTTCTATTAGATATAATCTGTTATCCCTCTCATTTTCAAAATACTTTATATTGTATTGGCCCTTATTTTTGCTCTCTAATATTACTTTAACTCCCTTTAGTTTCAATAAGTGAACTGGTCTAGCAAACTAGTACCCCCAATCTTGATTAATGGGATCCAGAGGGCACATCTTTAAAGAAAATAATGAGTAACTTTTAAAAATATAAAGCAAATATTGGAACGGGATCTTGACAATCATTAATAGAATCCCCATAATATTTATAAATGAGAAAAGTAAGACTCAAGATAGGAAAGTCTTTCCTAAAGTCACATGTCTAGCTATGAGAACAACCAACACAAGTTTCCTGATTCCCAGTGCTGTAGTCTCTCACAATAAAGATAAAATTACTTTGTTCAAAATAAATAACATGATAATCTTCCCAGTGTCATGGTCTAATCAATTTAAAATATTGTGTTCCTTTGTGGATGCCACATTATATAAGGGATATTGGTAAACTAGGGAAAATCACCAAAACACAAAGGGGACTAGAAATAATGCCAAATAAGGATTAATGCGAGGAGCATGAATATCTAGAAAAAAAGGGACATGATCATTGTTATCAAATATTTAAGGACAAATCTACAGAAGAAGGATTAGATTTATTCTGCTTAGCCCACAGGCAAAACTAAAACCAAATGGATGGAAGTGATGAGTTCAGTTAAATGTAAGAAAAATTTTCTCAATAATGAGAAATTTTCAAAAATAGAATGGAATGCTTCTGGGATGCTAAAATCCCCATCACTGAGAATTCTGACAGACCAATCAATCCTTTGTCAGGGAAAAGGATTTTTCTTTCATAGTAAAGATTTTTGCAACCAATGAGATTTAGACACTTAGTTTCCTTCCAAATCTGAGATTCTGATCTGCTTGTCAGTTTGTCTTCCTATTCAGTTTGAAAGACACCCCCAAGGAGAGCCTGTACTTTGCTCCCCTGGGAATAATTGGTCATTTCAGGAATAAAAAGTAATAAATAAAAAAAAAAAGGAGCTAGGGAGAAGGAAACTTTGAGTACCATAAGAACAGTCCACAACACAAGACGTAATTCTCATGGAGAGAAATCTGTGTGTGTGTCTCTCTCTGTCTCTGTCTCATTCTATGTCTCTTTATCTCTCTCTTCTATGTCTCTCTGTCTTTACCTATATGAGTCTCTCTCTGCTTCCCTCTCTCTTTCTGTCTCTGTCTTTCCCTCTTTCTGTGTGTTTCTCAGTCTCTCTGTGTCACTGTCCCTGTCTTTCTGTTTCTGCCTCTTATTTATTTATCTATCTCTTTCTTTCTTCCCCTATCTGTACCTCCCATTCCTTCTTCTCTCCCTACCTTCCTATCTCACCATCCTACTACACTTTCTCATCCTTCTCTTCCAACCTACTTCACCTTTCCCTTCCTTCTGCCCTTCCTTCCCTCTCTCTTCTTTCCCTTTTTCTCCCCCTTTCCCTCCATATTCCACAAGCCCACCTCTGTCTCTTGGATTCTGTCTCCCTGACTATCTCTTGTCCCATGCATATATGTGTCTGTTTGTCTGTCTTTCTGTCCCTCTCTCTCCTTTCCATCTCCCTCTGCTTCTCTCCCTTGCTATCTCCCCATCTTTCCTTCTTCCCCTCCCTTTCATTCTCCCTCACATCCACAGGAAGGCTAGCCTCCCAGTATCTTTGATAGTTATGTTAGGTCTTTCCCTGTGGGGGTATTTCCACAAAACGTTTGCAACAACAGCAGAACCTATCTCACTAACAGAATTTTGAAGACTGCAGGAGGTAGCAAAGCAATAAGCTGTCAGATCCATTGGCACACTGGGTAGATGGAAAACAGATTGGCTTCCATATGGATTGTACTTTGAAGGCAACCTGGGCTCTCAATGTTCTGCATCACCTCAGTTCCTTTAGACTTTGTGGACACTTGCCATTTTCATATTTTACTTTAAAATGCAGCACACAAATATATTACTTTACCCAGCAGGTATTAAACTTATAAAACTCAAACCCCCAAGAGTTAGTGGAAGCTAAATATGGAAATTGTTTCTCACCACCACTACCCCAGAAAGACTTAAGAAAAAATTATGGATAATAGATCTATCGCAGATGACTGAAGGATTCATTCATTAGATGACTACATTACAGAGAGCAGTGCTCAAAGGTTACCAAACTTTAAACTAAATCATTCCTCAAAGATGTCTAGTCCAGTCTCCTTATTTTTCACATGAGGAAACTGAGGTCCAGAACATCAAAAAACCAATAAGCATTTATTAAGTGCTTGCTATGTACCAAGTGGGCAGCTAGCTAGTGAGTACAGTAGATAGAGTGCCAGGGCTTGACATCAAGAGGACTCATTTTCATGAGTTCAAATATGGCTTCAGGTAACTCTGAGCAAGTCACTTAACCCTATTTGCCTCAGTTTCCTCACCTGTAAAATGAGCTGAAGAAGGATACAAAGGATACAACACATCTTGCAAATCCCCATTTCTTTCCACTCATACATCTAGTGTCCTAGATGATTTTCCCTTTTGCCTGGGTTATTGTAATAGCCTTCTAGTTGGTCTTCTGGCCTCAGTTCTCTCTCTACCCCAATCTATCCTTCACATGGCTGTTAAAGTGATTTTCTTAAAGTGGTTATCTGACTGTGTCATCCCCTTCCTCAAGGGGAAAGCTATAAAGATACAAAGAAAGAGGGGGAAAGTCTGACCTTAAGGAGATTATAGTCAATGATAATTTTTAAGTCAAAAGGAATCAGATAATAATAAATAAATAATAAATAAGTGGGTAGAATTCATATTTTTCTAAAGGGAACTTAAAACTGCTGCTACAAGTCATGTACAAAACTGGTCTGTGCCACATGAACAGAGAGTCACAAGTTTTGTTTTGGTACTTTTTATTTCTCTTTTTATTTAGTTGTACAGTACTTCCAAATTCAGAATGAAAGTAAAGCTGTTCTGTATTGAACCATCTAAGCAATAAAATGTTATATTTAAAAATTAAAAAAAGAACTAGAAAAGACTTCCTAGAGTGAGAAGATGGAATGTTGTGGATGAGGAACAACAAATGGGCCAGTATGATTAGATTGAAGAGTTCATGGAAGAGAAAAGAATGTAAGAAGATTGGAAAGGTAGGGAGTCCTCAGGTTTTGAAGAGTTTTCAAACAAGGAAATTAAATTTAATTAGAAAAACGCTATATTTTATTGAGGAAAGGGATGACACAAGTCAGATATACACTTTAGGAAAATCACTTTTATAGCATGTGAAGGATAGATTGGGGTAGAGAGAAAACTGAGGCAAGAAGATCAAGTAGAAGGCTATTAAAATTACCCTAGCAAGAGAGGAAATGATCCAGGATGTATGAGTGGAAAGAAATGGGGATCTGCAAGCTGCATTGTAGAGAGTGGAATTAAAAAAAAAAAAAAGCTAAGGTCATTAAACTAAATATAAGGCTTCTTTGTGAATAGTGACTTAGAAAACCATATGTTTATATTTTTCTTTTTTTAAATTAATGCTTCAATATATTAAAATCTGGTTCAAATCACACTTGGGAATGCTTTGGGCTGAGTATTTGATAACACTACTATAGCATATGCTATAGGGTAACTATTTCAAGTGATCATACTGATGAATCCAGGTCACCAAAGCATAATTTCCTCAGAAACTATAAGATATAAAAACCCAAGCCCTCATGAGCCCCCACTGGCATGTACCTCTCCAATGATTATCCAATGATTAATATCATTTAACCAAACTTAAGATTTTTAATAGCATGTTAATTTTTATTCCCCATCTCCCCCCCCCAAAAAAAAAAGATTTTGATGTACTTTGTACCCAGCAAATAAATCCAGGAGAAAGTGGCTCAAGCTTAGAAAGCATATTATAGCAAAAGGATAACTCACAACTCTTGAAAGTATTTTTGCTGAAATCCTCACATTGTTCCCCTTAGATTTGGTATAGTTTTTCTGCTAAGTTGTTTGTAGAACAATGAATCTTTGCCCAGTCTGTCCTCAGATCTCTGACATAGTCACTGTCAGTTGTTCTTATGATACTACTGGGATGCTACTGGGAAAATAGAAAATCCAAGATGCTTTGGACCTTTCAAAATTCAAAGGTTCCTTCCCTTACTAAGGATGAAGGGAAGGAAAAGAAGGAGACCTATATTGAGGCTGATTTCTCATTTATGAAGTCCTTCACAGACTATTATATGGTATATATTCTGCCCTCTCTACATGCTCTAATTTCTTGCATTATGGATGAGATCCACGATTTTATGTAGGATGCAAAGAATGTTAGCTAGTCCCTCATTCATTCAAAACATACTTCTCAGTGATACATCACTGCATCTAATGGCTTGCAAGTACTTTTTGTATTTAGATAAAAGACTTTGATTTATTGATTAAGACTTTCTCCTCTGATAAATAAATCAAGGCTAAGTTGAGATATGTTTTCTGATAATGGTGATAGCTAACATTTGTGCAGTGTTTTTTTCAAGGTTTGGAAAGTGCTCTTACAAATTTTATCTCATTTTATCCTCACCACAACTCCAGGAGGTAGATATTGTTAATATTATCATCATTTTATAGATTAGGAAACTGAGGCAATTATCAGAGGTAAAGTGACTTGCCCAAACTTATAGTTAGGAAGTATCTCAACCTAGATTTGAATTCAAATCTCTTTGATTCTAGGTCCAATATTTTATCCATTGCAACACTTAGCTGCCATAATTAATGTATTTGGGCTAAATGAGGTGGGATGATTTCAACCCTACTTCTAGTTTTAAAGAAATAAATTCTATTACGACCAACACCTGACATCTTATACCAAAATAAACTGCAAATGAATGTGACCTAGATCTAAATGGTCACATCATAAACAAATTAGAAAAACAAGAAAAAAATACTAATTAGAGCTACAAATAGAAGAAAAGTTCACAACCAAACAAGGCAGAAAGATCGCAGAAAATGAAATGGATAATTTTTATCACAGACAATTAAAGATTTTGTACAAATGCAATACAACTAAGAATAACAGGGAAGTAATTAGCTACAAAAAATTGGCTGATAATAAGTTTTTTCTAGAAAAGGTCTCACTTTCTAGATATATAAGGAACTTTATCAAAAGTAGGATTTTTCCCAGTTGTTTTTTTTTTATTTAAGTTTTTTTATTTAATAATTACATTATATTGACACTCATTTCTGTTCCGATTTTTTTCCCCTCCCTCCCTCCACCCCCTCCCCTAGATGGCAAGCAGTCCTTTATATGTTGGATATGTTGCAGTATATCCTAGATACAATATATGTTTGCAGAACCGAACAGTTCTCTTGTTGCGTAGGGAGAATTGGATTCAGAAGGTATAAATAATCCGGGAAGAAAAACAAAAATGCAGATAGTTCACATTCGTTTCCCAGTGTTCTTTCTTTGGGTGTAGCTGCTTTTGTCCGTCATTTATCAATTGAAACTCAGGTCTCTTTGTCAAAGAAATCAACTTCCATCAAAATATGTCCTCATACAATATCGTTGTCGAAGTGTATAATGATCTCCTGGTTCTGCTCATTTCACTTAGCATCAGTTCATGAAGGTCTCTCCAAGCCTCTCTGTATTCATCCTGCTGGTCATTTCTTACAGAACAATAATATTCCATAACATTCATATACCACAATTTACCCAGCCATTCTCCAATTGATGGGCATCCATTCATTTTCCAGTTTCTAGCCACTACAAACAGGGCTGCTACAAACATTTTGGCACATACAGGTCCCTTTCCCTTCTTTAGTATTTCTTTGGGATATAAGCCCAATAGAAACACTGCTGGATCAAAGGATATGCACATTTTGATAATTTTTTGGGCATAATTCCAGATTGCTCTCCAGAATGGTTGGATTCGTTCACAACTCCACCAACAATGCATTAGTGTCCCAGTTTTCCCGCATCCCCTCCAACATTCATCATTATTTTTTCCTGTCATCTTAGCCAATCTGACAGGTGTGTAGTGGTATCTCAGAGTTGTCTTAATTTGCATTTCTCTGATCAATAATGATTTGGAACACTCTTTCATATGAGTGGTAATAGTTTCAATCTCATCCTCTGAAAATTGTCTGTTCATATCCTTTGACCATTTATCAATTGGAGAATGGCTTGATTTCTTATAAATTTGAGTCAGTTCTCTATATATTTTGGAAATGAGGCCTTTATCAGAACCTTTAACTGTGAAAATGTTTTCCCAGTTTGTTGCTTCCCTTCTAATCTTGTTTGCATTAGTTTTATTTGTACAAAGGCTTTTTAATTTGATGTAATCAAAATTTTCTATTCTGTGATCAGTAATGGTCTCTAGTTCATCTTTGGTCACAAATTTCTTTCTCCTCCACAAGTCTGAGAGATAAACTATTCTATGTTCCTCTAATTTATTTATAGTCTCGTTCTTTATGCCTAGGTCATAGACCCATTTTGATCTTATCTTGGTATATGGTGTTAAGTGTGGGTCCATGCCTAATTTCTGCCATACTAATTTCCAATTATCCCAGCAGTTTTTATCAAATATTGAATTCTTTTCCCAGAAGTTAGGGGCTTTGGGTTTGTCAAACACTAGATTGCTATAATTGACTATTCTGTCTTGTGAGCCTAGCCTTTTCCACTGATCCACTAATCTATTTCTTAGCCAATACCAAATGGTTTTGGTGACTGCTGCTTTATAATATAATTTTAGATCAGGTACAGCTAGGCCACCTTCATTTGATTTTTTTTTCATTAGTTCCCTTGAGATTCTCGACTTTTTATTGTTCCATATGAATTTTGTTGTTATTTTTTCTAGATCAATAAAATATTTTCTTGGAAGTCTGATTGGTATAGCACTAAATAAATAGATTAGTTTAGGGAGTATTGTCATCTTTATTATGTTCGCTCGGCCAATCCAAGAGCACTTAATATTTTTCCAATTATTTAAGTCTGACTTTATTTGTGTGGAGACTTTTTTATAATTTTGCTCATATAATTCCTGACTTTCCTTTGGTAGATAGATTCCCAAATATTTTATGGTATCAACAGTTATTCTGAATGGAATTTCTCTTTGTATCTCTTGCTGTTGGGTTTTGTTGGTGATGTATAAAAATGCTGAGGATTTATGGGGATTTATTTTGTAGCCAGCTACTTTGCTAAAATTATGAATTATTTCCAATAGCTTTTTGGTAGAATCTCTGGGGTTCTCTAGGTATACCATCATATCATCTGCAAAGAGTGATAGTTTGGTTTCCTCATTGCCTACTCTAATTCCTTTTATATCTTTCTCGACTCTTATTGCCGAGGCTAGTGTTTCTAATACGATATTAAATAATAATGGTGATAGTGGGCAACCTTGCTTCACTCCAGATCTTACTGGGAAAGGTTCCAGTTTTTCCCCATTGCATATGATGCTTACTGATGGTTTTAAATATATGCTCCTGACTATTTTAAGGAAAAGTCCATTTATTCCTATGCTCTCAAGTGTTTTTATTAGGAATGGATGTTGGATTTTATCAAATGCTTTTTCTGCATCTATTGAGATGATCATGTGGTTTTTGTTTGTTTGGTTATTGATATAGTCAATTATGCTAATAGTTTTCCTAATATTGAACCAGCCCTGCATTCCTGGTATAAATCCTACTTGGTCATAGTGTATTATCCTGGTGACAATTTTCTGTAATCTTTTTGCTAATATTTTATTTAAGATTTTAGCATCAATATTCATTAGGGAGATTGGTCTATAATTTTCTTTCTCTGTTTTCAGCCTACCTGGTTTAGGTATCAGTACCATATCTGTGTCATAAAAGGAGTTTGGTAGGACTCCTTCAATCCCTATTTTTTCAAATAGTTTATATAACATTGGAGTTAATTGTTCTTTAAATGTTTGGTAGAATTCACATGTAAATCCATCTGGTCCTGGGGATTTTTTCTTAGGGAGTTGATTGATAGTTTGTTCTATTTCTTTTTCTGAGATGGGACTGTTTAGGATATTTACTTCTTCCTCTGTTAGTTTGGGCAAGCTGTATTTTTGGAGGTATTTTTCTATTTCATTTAAGTTGTCGAATTTATTGGCATAAAGTTGGGCAAAGTAACTCCTAATTATTGCTCTAATTTCCTCTTCGTTAGTGGTGAGTTCTCCCTTTTCATTTTTAAGACTAACAATTTGATTTTCCTCTTTCCTTTTTTTAATCAGATTTACTAAGGGTTTGTCTATTTTGTTGGTTTTTTCATAGAACCAACTCTTAGTTTTATTAATCAATTCAATAGTTTTTTTACTTTCAATTTTATTGATCTCACCTTTTACTTTTAGAATTTCAAGTTTAGTGTTTGACTGGGGGTTTTTAATTTGTTCCTTTTCTAGCATTTTTAATTGCAAACCCAATTCATTGACCTTCTCTTTCTCTATTTTATACAAATAGGCCTCTAGAGATATGAAATTTCCCCTTATTACCGCTTTGGCTGCATCCCATACATTTTGGTATGATGTCTCATTATTATCGTTTTCTTGGGTGAAGTTATTAATTATGTCTATGATTTGCTGTTTTACCCAATCATTCTTTAGTATGAGATTATTTAGTTTCCAATTATTTTTTGGTCTACTTCCCCCTGCTTTTTTGTTGAATGTAATTTTCATTGCATCGTGGTCTGAAAAGGATGCATTTACTATTTCTGCCTTACTACATTTGAGTTTGAGGTTTTTATGTCCTAATATATGGTCAATTTTTGTATAGGTTCCATGAACTGCTGAAAAGAAAGTGTATTCCTTTCTGTCTCCATTACATTTTCTCCAGAGATCTATCATATCTAGCTTTTCTAGTATTCTGTTTACCTCTTTAACTTCTTTCTTATTTATTTTCTGGTTTGATTTATCTAATTCTGAGAGTGCAAGGTTAAGATCTCCCACTATTATAGTTTTACTGTCTATTTCTTCTTGCAGCTCTCTTAGTTTCTCTTTTAAGAATTTAGATGCTACCCCACTTGGTGCATATATGTTTAATATAGATAGTGCTTCATTATCCATGCTACCCTTTAGCAAGATATAGTGTCCTTCCTTATCTCTTTTAATTAGGTCAATTTTTGCTTTAGCTTGATCTGAGATCAGGATGGCTACCCCTGCTTTTTTGACTTCACCTGAAGCATAGTAGATTTTGCTCCAACCTTTTACCTTTAACCTGCATGTATCTCCCCGCTTCAGGTGTGTTTCCTGTAAACAACATATTGTAGGATTCTGGCTTTTAATCCATTCTGCTAACCGCTTCCTCTTTATGGGGGAGTTTACCCCGTTCACATTTATGGTTAGAATGACCAATTCTGTATTACTTGCCATCTTGTTAACCCCGGTTTATGCTTTCCTCCCTTCTTTCCCCTTTCCCCCCTTCCAAGTATTAAGCTTGTGAGCACCCCTTGTTTCTCACAGCCCTCCCTTTTTAGTGTCCCTCCCCCGCCTTAGAGTTCCTCCCCCTATCTTACCCCTTTCCCTCCCAGTTCCCGTATTCCCTTCCGCTTAGCTTATTCCTTCCCTTTCCACTTTTCCCTTCTCACTTTTCAATGAGATGGGAGAAGTTTCACCATAGATTGAATATGTCTTAAGATTTTTCACTTAAAGCCAATTCTGAAGGCAGTAAGATACCCACTATATTCATCCCCCTCCATTCTTTCTCTCAGATATAATAGGTTTCCTATGCCTCTTCATGAGATGTACTACCCCCACTTTACCCTTTTTCTGGTACAATGTCCTTTCCACATCAATTTCTAGAACAAGGTATACATGTATTCTTTATGCATCTATATAGTCAAAATATAGTTCCCAAGATTAATCTTTACCTTTTTAGATTTCTCTTGAGTTCTATATTTGTAGATCAAACTTTTTGTTAAGTTCTGGTTTTTTCATCAGAAATAGATGAAATTCGCTTACTTCGTTGAATGTCCATCTTCTTCCCTGGAAAAAGATGCTCATTCTCGCTGGGTAAGTTATTTTTGGTTGCATACCAAGTTCCTTAGCCTTTCGGAATATCATATTCCAGGCCCTTCGATCTTTTAATGTGGATGCTGCCAGATCCTGGGTGATCCTTATTGTGGCTCCATGATACTTGAATTGGGTTTTTCTAGCCGCTTGCAATATTTTTTCTTTCATCTGAGGGTTCTGGCATTTGGCCACTATATTCCTTGGTGTTTTGATTTTAGGATCCCTTTCAGTGGGTGATCGATGAATCCTTTCAATGTTTATTTTTTCCTCTGTTCCTATGACTTCTGGGCAGTTCTCTTTGATAATTTCCTGGAAGACAGTGTCCAGGCTCTTTTTTTCATCATGTTTTTCTGGGAGTCCAATGATTCTCAGATTGTCTCTCCTGGATCTGTTTTCCAGGTCTGTTGTCTTCCCCAGAAGGTATTTCACATTTTTCTCCATTGTTTGATTTTTTTGGATTTGCTTGACTGATTCTTCTTGTCTCCTCGAGTCATTCAATTCCACTTGTTCAATTCTGATTTTCAGTGAAGTATTCTCTTCACTCACTTTTTTAAAATCTTTCTCTAATTGTCCAATTGAGTTCTTTTGTTCTGTGGAATTTTTTTCCATTTCGCCAATTTTGTTTTCCAGTTCACTAATCCTATTTTTCAAGGATTTTACTTCTTTATCCACTCTCTCTTTAACTGACTTCTCCAGGCTCTTTTGCCAAGCCTCCCTCTCCTTTTCCCAAGCTTCCTTCTCCTTTTGCCAAGCCTCACTCTGCTTTCCCCATTTTTCTTCTAGCTCCCTTGTGAGAGCCTTTTTAATCACTTCTATGAGGTTCATCTGTGCTGAGGAACAGACGATCTCCTCCTTTGGGGAATCACCTGGGGACTGCCTGTTTTTAGTCTCCTCAGGATTTAGAGTCTGCTCTCTATCTGTGTAGAAGCTGTCTAGGGTTAAAGTCCTCTTCAGCTTCTTGCTCATTCTGTCTATTAATCAGAGACAAACTACCAAAGAAAAACAGAAAAAACTGGAGTCTTTCTTTGGGGGGGGGCTGGGTGTGTTATCGAGCTTCCTCTACAGACTGCAGGTGGCAGCAGTGAGGCACTAGCAGGACTGTGCTGCGCCTGCGCTCTGAGATCCCAAAGCGTGCTGAGTCACTGAGGGGGGGGAAGGGGGGGGCGGCCAGGTCCTGAGAGACTCCAGCTGTTTGCGGTTGTGTTCTTCAGCCCCGGTGTTTTTAGCTTCTCTGCTGGGCTGTTGACTTGCTGCAGGTTCCAAACCTGTAGCGAAGCTCTCCCCACAGAGACAGCTGCGATCACTCCCCACCCCCTCTCCAGTCTGCTCCCGTGCTCTCACTGCCGCTGCCCGCCGCCTGCGCCCGATCTAAAACCGCCCCAGCCCTCCAGTAAAGACAGACCTTTCTTGGCGGATCTCAAGGATGGCTTCTCTTGGTAACTATTTGTGGGTTTTTTTCAGTCAAGCATTGATTCAGAGGCTTGTAATGAAGTGGATAGTGAGAGAAAGCGCGGAGCTTATGCAACTGTGAGCCTCCTCTCCGCCATCTTAACCGGAAGTCCCCCCAGTTGTTTTAAGAATAGTTATATCATAATGTTTAGGGTTTATGAAAATAAGAGCAATTCCCCAATAAGCATATGTACAGACAGTTTCCAATGGAATAATCAAGATTATCTATAAACATAAAAATGCTTCAAATTATTAATAATTAAGTTATTTGGAGCATATACATATTTTTCCAATGAGAGGGCAGATAGTGAAAGGAAAAAAAAGTAGATTTCTGCTAATAAATAAAACACTTTAAAAACTGAGAAAAGAGAATAATTGTAGAAGTGGAAGTTTGGAGGTAGCTAGGTGACACAATGGATAAAGTAATGGTCCTGGAATGAGGAAACCCTAAATTTCAATTTGGTCTCTGATGCTGTTTGACCCCCCGCAAGTCCCTTGATCTCTATCTGCCTCAGTTTTCTCATCTGCAAATAGGAATAATAATAGCACTTTACCTCACAGGATTGTTGGAAGGATCAATATTTGTAAAAGCCTTTATCACAGCACCGGGGACATAATTGCTGGGTTTTTGTCCATTTTTGAAGAGGATCAGTGACATCCTAGAGTGACATCTTGACTCACATATGAATTGTATTTACGTTAAGACATAGATGCACAAATTCACCAACCTCACTCCTTCTTCCAGAGTCACTGAAGTTCAGTGGTAGGATAAAAGTCGAGAAGACTGGTGATGGTCTAGTATGGCATGGATGATGTTGGTGTCTTCAACAATGAAAAGTTCTAAGCGCTCCACCATGCTTATTTCAGCCACCTTCATGGCCAGTAGAACAAAATGTTCTCATCCACAGATGATCGTATTAAAGGTATGTAGTAGACCCTTAATAATTGTTTGTTCCCCTTCCACTCTCCCCATTTTCAGATGAAATCACTATATTTCATTTTGCTCAATTGTTTTACTTTGTTACAAGAGAATTTTCAGAAAGTGGAAATGATTTGGAAATGTTTTGAATGTTAAAAAATAAGCATAAATAAAACTTTTTAAAAAGAAAAGGTTCACATGAATGATAAAAATAAAAAATAAGATTTGGCAACTGATTACATATGTGGAACAAATAAGAATGAAGAATCCAGGTGAATGGAAGTAAAATGAAACCATCAAAAATAATTGGAAAGTTCTTAGTAAGGGGAAAAGGTGGAAGAAAATATAAGAAATTCTGTTTTAGAAATGGTGAGTTTGAAATGTCAATGGGACATCCAGTTTGAACTGTTTCATTGGCAGCTGATGACGTCAGATTGGTCCTCAGGAAAGAGACTGAGTCTGGGATCATCTGTATAGAAAAGAAAATAGGAGTTTATGAGATCACTAGCTGAGAAAGTATGGGAAGTAGAAAAAAGAGACCAGTACAGGACCTTGGAATACATCCACAGGTAGCAGGTAGCAGATGAAGTTGTGGGTGTAGATTCAGCAAAAGAGACTGAGAAGGAGCAAAGAGACAGGAAGAAAACCAAGTGGAAGAGCAATCAGGATGATCCAGAGAAGAACAGATCCAGGAAAAAGTGGTCAAGGTTTACCAACCAAAGCAAATCAATGAGCATTTATTTAGCACTTACTGTAAACCAGGTACTGTATTAAGTGCTAGGGGAAATAGATACAACCAAAAATAACAATAATGGCTGCCTTCAACACAAAAAAAAAAAAGCTGAAAATTATGAGTATTATTGGGCTGAACAAATTCAGAAAAGTCAGAAGGGAAATTTAAGTTGTAGGATATGGGACTCTCCACAAAGTGGAGCCTGACCCCTCAGAGGACTATTCCAGGGTGAGAAGGCCATAGGAATATGTGGATATTTGATCAAAAAAGGTTCCAAGGGTGCTTAGGGAAATTCCAGGATGGGACAACAGTTAAGGAAAAGTAGGAAAAGTGAATGGCATGAGAAGTTTAAGAGAGAAGAGAAAGGTTGGAAAAATATCTGTGCTAGTGGGATAAGGAATCAATTAAAAAGGAGTAGAAGTCTTAGTATAGAAAATTTTAAAATATGATTTTTTTGTTGTCTCCTAAAGAAAGAATAATTTGGATTAGGTAGAATAAATTTGTACTGACTTTAACCAGCATGGTGTCATGATTTCTTCCATTTCTCCAGAAAAGTCACATGAGTAAGAAACAAGTGAATAGATGGTGGGAGTAATTTTGAGTTGGGATCTAGCAAAGCATTTTCAGTAATGGGACAAATGAATGAGGGATTTAAAAGTAAAAAATAGTTTAGAATTGACCTGATTCACTAAGGGATCAAGATCAGGGAATATAGTATGGTCAAAACAGTGATAATGTCTTGGGGAAAGACTGAGAAATAGAGAAATTCAGAAGTCATACCGAGGACAGTCACAGCACTATTGTATGATAATCAACTGTGAATGACTTGGTTCTTCTCAGCAATTCAATGACCCAAGACAATTTCAAAAGACTCATGATGGAAATACACTCAGAAAAAAAAAACTGAGGGAATAAGAATGCAGAAAGAAGCATATCATTTTTCACTTTATTTTTCTTGTAGATTTTTTCCCCTTTCGATCTGTGTCTTCTTTCACAATAAGACTAATATAGAAAAATGTTATGCATGACTGCCTTTTGTCACCTAGATCAAATTACTAACTACATCATGGAACAGGGAGATGAGAGAGAGAGAGAAAGAGAGAATGAATTTGGAATTCAAAATTTTATTAAATGAATGTTAAAAAACTTTATGTAATTGAAGAAAAATATATTAATTTTAAAAAACAAATTATAAAAATGGGGTGGGAGCATTCAGAGAAAGCTAAGACTGAACGTGTGAACTGATGCAGAGTAAAACAAAAAGAACCAGGAAAACAATTTTTACCATAATATCAATGTTGTAAAAACCAAAAATTCTAAAAAACTTAAGAATCCTCAACATAGTGATCAATTATAATTCTCAAGGATGATGAAGCATGCTATCCACCTCCTGAGAGGGAAGCAGTATATCTATATGAAGAATAAGACACACATTTTTGGACATGGCCAAAATGGGAGTTTGTTTTACTTGATTATGCTTATTTCTTATGTGGGTTTTCTTCTCTCTATTATAGCATGGGAGGAAATAGGAGGGAAAATAAGAGATGTTTATTCAATTAAATACAAATCAAATAAATGTAGTTAATCAAATTATTAATTAATATAATCCAATTAAAGCTAAAAATACAATTATTTTTGTTGTCTCCTAAATAATGAATAATGAAGGTAAAGAAGTCAAAGAAGAAGAAAATTGTTTTCCTGCTGTCTTCAAGAAAAAAATCACTAAGAGACAATAATCTTCTTTGATGAAAAAGATCCTAGTCATATTGGGCTTGTCATTCCCAAGGATCCAGACATCTTACATCAATTCTCATAGGGTGATAAAAGGGAGGAGAGATTCTAGCACAGGACCAGATACTGTGTCTTTCCCTTCCCTTTAAATGTTTCTTCTTCATGCTAGCTGAGAGAAAGAAAGGCTAGGAAAGATAAACCTTTTGAGGAAGAAACAAGCTGGAGGGTCTTTGATGCTTAAACAAGCCTTTAAGCTGGAGTTGAGAATAAATTTGCCAGATGGGCCCTTTGATACCGAGTTAAGCTGCAATATGAAAGGAGCCAAAATTCTCTCTCAAGTGCCACATGTAGAGAACAATTTCATTTTATTCCAACAAATATTTCTTAGGTTCCTATTATGGGGCAAGATAAGTATACAAAGACAAAACCAAATGGCCTCTGCTCTCAAGAAGCTTACCAGAGATACAACATGCACCCAATAAATGCAAATACAAGGAAATGTGCAGAAAGAGAGATGGGAGAGAAATAGACGGAGACTGCGAAAGATAGAGAGAGAGACAACTAAGGGAATCAAAAGAAGTTTCACAGTGGGAGTGGTACGGGAGCTGAGCATTGAAGGAAAAATTCAGCAAGACAGTACTGAGGCAGAAACACATTTCAGTTACAAGAGTCAGATTGTATGAATGCATAAAAGGAGGAAGCACAACGTCAAGTTTGAGAGATAGCTGGTGTGCCATTTTGTTTGGAACACAGAATGCATCAAGAGGAACGAGGTTGGGAAGTAGGCTGGAGCCAGATTGTGTCAGTGTAAAGTACTTTCATTTCCTTCTAGATTTGAAAGGGGACAGAGAATTGACATAGTCAGATATGTACCTTGGGAAGATTGTTTTGGCAGCTGTGTTGGGAAGGAAATTATTCAGCACATTTGAGGATTCTAAGCGCCTTAAAACAAAAGCTCATCTTTTGACACTGATTTTATTCTATTGAGGCTATATTGTTATGAATCATGGAACAACAAACACAACCTCCAAAAGAAATCCAAATTGTGGGTTACCTGAAGGGCAATGGAGAGATTTATAGTGGGCATAAATAAGCTGTGGCGTATTTCCAACAATGACTCATATACAAGAAGTGCTATCAAAGATATAAAGTGTCACACCTGGGGCAACCCTCTCTCACATATAGGGCTGCCAAAAAAGCTGCTCCAGGATCAGGGTACCAAGAGGGTCTGGTTCTATTCATAATCATTACTCACAGATGCCACTGATGGGTTTACTTTTATTAGTCAATCAGAGAATACAATGAGTTCAAAACAAAGACATTTAATGAAATAGCCTAATTTAAAATTTAAAAAAAATTATTCTCCATAAACCTAAGGCACACTCTTCCATAAATACATATCATCAGGAAGAAGAATGAGCAAGGAAAAGAGTGACACTGGTGGTACATATGTCAGTTAAGGATGTATGTGTGTGTATATTTTATATATATATGTAATATATATATATACATATATATATATATATATTATATATATATATATATATATATATATATACATCTCTTAAACTACAAAACCATTTTTTTTCAGGAGATGCTGTCATTTTGCTGTTTTAAACCTGTGAAATCTCTGCTATTCCCTGCCTTTTTTAACCACCATTTACTGGAATGTCAATTCAAGGGGTACCTCTTCCTCCAGAATCCTCAGAGAATTGAGCTCTGTCATCTCTCTTTAAGCTAAAAACCCAGAGGCTAAACTTAGAAAAGGAGGACTTAATATATCCAGTCACTAGAATGGTAAAAGTTCCTTTAATTCATAAGGGAAGGCGGACATAGTGACTCAATCTTAGCCTCTAGTTGCTGAACTTGGAAATTCCAGTCATTCAAGCTACATAGTGCCCACATGAATTTGTCTACCTTTTGAACTCATTTCCTGCTGATAGCAGGATCAATATCTCTATAGCATTCTAACTTAAGGTTAGAACATCCCCTTTAACTCAGTTAATTCCTGATTGCCAAATTGAATTCCTTCTCAAATCCTTTGGAAAGGAAGGTGAATACCAATAAGTACAAAAGGTTGTGTGGGTTTAGGAAATTTCAGCTTTTATAAAATCCAAATCTAAATACCGTGGCTGTTGACATACAAATGAAGCTAAACAAGGGTCAAGCCAACAGTCAAAGTCATTTTCTTCCATCCTCCTCACCAAGATTTCTGCCTTTATTATGTGTATAACTAAAAAGAAACATCCCAAGCATTGAACTGCCTTTAACATGCAAGACAAAAGATGGGGAGGGAAGGAAATAGTAGGTTAATCATGTAGTGAGAGAGAAAGATGGAAAGTCCACGTGCTACAGTAAGGAAAGTTGGATATACAGCAATTCTACTTTTTGCTTAAAGAATCTTGGTCTCCAGGGGCCAAGGGTTTATGGAACAATATGGAAGAGTCACATAGACCAAGATGGAATTGATGAGTTACACTCCGAGCCTTTTGGAGGTAGGGGCCACATTGCTGAGAACCACTAAAGTATTAAAATAGAGGATTAGCAAGGACAGAAACTGGAAGCAGAGAGACCAATTAGGAGGCTATGACAGTAGTCCAAGGAAAAAATGATGAGAGGCTGATCTAGAGTGAAGGAAGTGTGAGTAGAGAAGAAACTTGGGAAGGATGTTGGAGAGGTGGAATCAGCCACACTGGGAAATTGGTCAAATGTGTACAAAAAGAAAAACATAAATATTCAGAGATTATAAAATCCTGGTAGGATGGGGTTGCCCTTAACAGTAACAGAAAATTTTAGCAAAAGGGCGGATTTAAACAAGGAAGGTCCATTTTGGACACGGTTATCGAGTTTGAGATTTTAAAAGAACATCTTGTTAAGGTGTCCAATAGATGGATGCAAAACAAGAGTTCTGAGAAAAATTAGGTTTGGGGATAGAGGCTACAGCATATATCTGGCAGTCAGTTGCATAAAGATAGAACTCATGAGAGAGGAGATCATGAT
This sequence comes from Antechinus flavipes, assembly GCF_016432865.1. Classification (NCBI taxonomy): domain Eukaryota; kingdom Metazoa; phylum Chordata; class Mammalia; order Dasyuromorphia; family Dasyuridae; genus Antechinus; species Antechinus flavipes. The sequence goes on along the minus strand of NC_067401.1, from coordinate 417,747,507 downwards.
GGAAGAGATTGTAGAGAGAAAAAAAAGAGGTCCCAAGATAGTCCCAGGGGAATACCTACATTTAGGGGAGAAGAGATGGATAATGAACCAATAAAGGAAGCTGAAAGCCAAAGTCAAATATGTGGAAAGAAAACCAAGAGAGAGCAGTATAAAAGAAATTAAGGGGAGAAAAAATACCCAGGAGAAAAGAGAGAAGACAATAGTAATGAAAGCTGCAAAAATGTCAAGGTGGATGCAATGAAGAGATCACTAGTGATTTGGGGGAGACCATTACCCAGCAGTGTATATCCAGAATCCAGACTGAAAGGAGTTAGAGACAGTGATACTTAAATAATAAAGACATTCAACCGAATCTTAGATAAAATTTGTTGTTGTTTTAAAAGTATGCCAGAATGGTGATGTATATTTTGAGTGTTTAATGTTATTCACATAAGTTATTTAAATAAATATTTATTTTTGAAACACAACAAATCAAAAATTCATTGTACAACATAAGTCCAGTAAAGACCAGTATTTTCTTCATGTGAAATGAAAGGTTTGGCCGAAGCTATTTCTGAGATTCTATCCAACTTTTTAATTCTATTGTCTTCCATCTCAACCCCTATGACCCATGACACAATACCATCAGTGGGTGGCACTGGACCTAAATTGCAAGGACAAGTTTTATTTTTGTTTTGTATTTTTATTATGTTTTGCTTTTGCAGAGTGAATAGACCCATCTTCTTTGGGAGTGAGTCTGCAACATGAAGATCAAAATTGGCAATTTTGTGACAATGGTTCTTGAGGTCACTTAGCAGAGCCTATTAAAATCACTTCCATTTCCTAGATAAGGTCATTGAACAACTGAAGGACCAGCCTTCTAGGAATGAAACTACATGCGTACACTTTTTCCTTTGCAAAGATGAATCAGAGACAAGCATTTACTATAAAATTATGTGAATTTAATCTCTTCTCATCAAAATCAATAATACATCAAAATTCAAAGGCTTGTACATAATACTTTGTACCTATTTATTTGTGATTTATACCCCAACCTACTTCTATGAGGCTATGTTTAGGATACACAAACATGTTTTTGGTAACTTGGTATCATCACAAGTGAATAGAGGAGATATAAAACACTAAGTCACTGATAAGTGATCTCTATGAGAGGCAAGATGCTTTTAATTGTGAAAGGGAAATTGAGGGTTTTTCACAAATTCCCATCTCCTCCCAATGGCTCTCCAGATTCAAAATTTCCTAAGGAAGAATAGAGAGAAGAACTGAGGTATCTAAGGGAAGGGAGCAGGTATGGATAGTTCCTCTCTTCATGAGAAAATGGATTTAGAAAAATTTCCCACTATTTATTTACCAGTACTGATTTTCTACCCAGTGATATCACTTGGCAACTACAGTCATGGTGACATACTGGACCTATAATGACCTGAGGACTAGACTGTGAACAAATGGGCCCAGTAAAGGAAAAGGGAAGCATTTCAAGACTATATATTGCGTTTTCAATACAGTTCAAGTCAATTCATTTAAAATTTATAAAATACTGTTTCTGTGCTAAGCAAAAGGGATAAAAGCACTTAGCACAGAGCTAGGCACATAGTAGGCACTTAATAAATGTTTATTGATTAATTGATTGATAAGACCCTTCTGAAATAGATAATTCTTGCCCTCAATGGACTTACATTGTATACCAGGGGTTAAAAAGATTGATGGATCTGACTGCAAATCCAGATTCTGTCACTTACAATACTTCGGGCAGAAGATTTTATATCTCTAGATTTCTGTTTCTTCATCTGTAAATTAAGGGATTGGACTAAATGACTTCTTAGGTCCCTTCTTGCTGTTAATCTATGATTCTATGATCTTGGACCTCTCCCTATGAAGACAAATCCAGATAATAAAATATAATTTGAAAAGGAAGCAGTCATTAGCAACTGGGAAAAAATAGATGATCCCAGTCTTGTTAAGTTAGCCGAACAGATGAAATAATCAGCTGGAAGACTTTCCAAAGCTTCATAATAGGAGAAACAGCTATTTGTTTCATTTCCCCTTAGGTCAATAAGACCTCATGTATATACCCAAAGAGCAAAATATAATTTCAAAAATGAGAAATCAATATCAACCTTAGAAAAATACCATAAGAAACTGGGGCCATAAGAAAATCCCCCAGGCAGTGCTGGTCAGGGAAACAGGAAATGAAATATTATAAAAGCTTTTGCATGAAGCCTCTGCCTTGCATTACTGTGCATAGACCTGATCTAAGTTTAGATTGGGATTTATTTTTTTGGATCTGTGGCGAAGAACTCTGTATATGAAAATCCCATCCACCAGTAGAGAACGTTGTTTCATCCACTGTTTATCTTCTTCTACTATAGATCGGAGCACTGGGTGATAAGATGACTCACCAAGGGTCACTTAGATAATAAATGTCCTTTGGTAGAATTTGAACTCAGCTCTTCCTGACTCCAGGACTGGCTCTCTATTCTATATACCACATGGTATCTTTTTATTTTGGGGGGGCTAGTGGGAGAAGCAATCAGAGTTAAGTGACTTGCCAGGATTACACAGCACAGTATCTGAGGCAGATTTGAATTCAGCTCTTCCTGACTCCAGGACTAGTTCTCTATTTCATATACCTTTTTTAATTTGGGGGTTCTAATGGGGGAAGCAATCAGGATTAAGTGACTTGTCCAGAGTCACACAGCTCAGTATCTGAGGCTGATTTGAACTCAGCTCCTCCTAGCGTTGTATCCATTTGTACCACCTAGCTGCCTCTAATACATGGCATCTTAAAAACTCAGTCCTGGGAATTAGGTATAGGTAAAAAGTTATTCTCCAACATGCTCATCTTTCTCCCCATAGTGAATTCCCTAACTCAGTCAAGTGGTGTTATAAGTAATTCCAATAAAGGGTTCTGTAGATCCTTATTTTCCTGAGTTTTCAGTGCACTAATGGTCTGTTTTTACACCAAAAAAAAGCAATACCCCCTTATTTGTCTAAAACAGTTCAACAAATAATGAACCAGACCACTCTCCTGGCCTTGCAGGGTCTCTTGTGGAGATGATGATCCAGTAATAGGGACTCCCATCGCTTCCCAAGAGGGCAGAACAAGGCATTAGGAGGTTAAGAAAATAAGCCAGATGTAAAGGCAGCATCCTTGCCTCGTATCCTGGCTATGGGGGAGAAAAACTTGAAGTCCAAGAAGAACACTCTAAGTTATTCTGGTCATGACTGGGTGGGATAGCGCCGCTGAGCTAGGCGATTTGGCCGATTCACGCTCGTAGTCATGGAGAGCTAGAAGAGAAGGAACAGATGGTGGATGAGATTACAGCCGAAGCAAGAACGGTATTGTTGGACTGACTGATTGATTGATTGACTGATTGGTCCAGGCAAGCAGAGAAGGGCTCTCCCAGAGAGTCCTGCGAGCTACATCTGTCCTTGCCCACTTCCCTCTGAGCCTCCTATTTGGTACTCCAGGCACATTCCACTGTTTAAGTTGGGGGAAGAAATTGAGTTATCACAAATGACAAGGAAAATCTTCATTCTCTCCAATCCCCCACCTACCCTGTAAGTGACACAGGACATTTTCTGCAACATGAACCATTATGAGCCTGCCCTATGGATGTCTTAGCTCAGTGGCCACCTTTTCTGTGAAATACTTCTTCATACACATACTGATGATGCTCTGCCCTTTGCAAATGCCCTTGCTTTGTATCTCCACTCTGTCCTACCAGTAGAAGGTAAAGCTCTTGAAAGCAGGGACTAATAATTTTTTTTCCATTTTCAGGAGCTTGCACATAGTAGGCACTTAATATGCCTGTCAATCAGTTAATCATTAAGCACTTACTATGTGCCAGAAACTTTGCTAAGCACTCAGGATACAAAGAAAAGGCAAAAAAAAAGTCTCCGGCCTCAAAAAAAAAAAAAAACTTTTGGGGAAGGATAGTGTTTAATCAAATGGAAAAACTGAAATCTTAATTCTATCAGATATTCAATAATCCTGGAAATAACCCCCTCAGAATTGGCAGCAATGATAAGGTTTCTGCTTGTTCTTATTTTTTTATTGAAGCTTTTTATTTTCAACACATATACAAGGATCATTTTTCACCACTGATCCTTGCAATATCTTGTGTTCCAATTTCCTCCCCTTCTCCCAACTCCCACTCCTAGATGCTTGCTCTTCTTTTGACTATAATGCCAAAAGAAAGCACCCTTACCTGAGGCATCTGAGACGGATTATAGAGTGGGACAGCATTGCTCAAGATGGGAGGAGGAGGAGGTAAACCACTGGGATTAAAACCATGTTCGTGGGGAACACCCTGGAACAAAAAGAATAAGAGAAACAGATCCCAAGTTTTCTCCAGACCAAAGAAAAGAGTCTCTTTGTATATCAGATGTGGTCAGTGGATTTCACAGTAAGACCTTCATAGAGAAACCAAGGAATCCCAACCCAATAGAAAGAACATAAGCATGATTGGCCAACCCTTAGAATGAAGACTATATGAGACTATTAAGAAATCCATGTGTGATTTTTGCATCAAATATAAAATGTAAATGCCATTATAAATAATATTATCATGATATAATCTATCATTATATTAAATGTTATATATTATATTATGCATTAATATAGTACATTAATAATAATTTATATTTATTTTTTATTTATGTTAATTATATATAATATATAAATAATATTTCTTATATTTATATACCACTTTAAGATTTGAAAGCACTTTATATATGTGCCTCATTTTATCCTCACAACAACCCAATGGAGTGCTATTATCTCCAATTTACAGATGAGGAAACTGAGGCTGAAAGCACTGTGATTTTCCCAAAGTCTTTTAGGGTTATAAAAATAGTTATTTCTATTTATAGGTTCACAAAGTCTGCCATGTCTATTTAAAGGGTCAAAAGCTAGTTATATGTATTTAAAGGGTCAAAAGCTAGATATGTCTGTTTAAAGGGTCAAAATTATGTTATGTGTATTTAAAGGATCAAAAAAAATTACATCTATCAAAGGGTGAAAAGCTAGTTATGTCTATATAAAAATATTATTATCATCCTTTGAAAGCAATTTCCCAAAACATAACAATGGAGAGACAGATGAAAAAGTTCTAAACAATTTTCTAACAGAGAAAAATATTTTCACATAATGACAGTGAAATTACAGAAAATAACAATGTTAACACTTGACTGGCCCTTTATCAATGCAATGAAACAAGTTAATTAGGTTCCTAATCTTGGTAAAGTTGGCCATTATTGGAATAAGATATGAGCATCATGTGCATTAGAGTCTACTGAGAGGCAAGGGAACAATTTCATTTCCCCAGTGAAAGTTCTATATCTTGGGACAAAAAGGCACTTACTTAGGTACTTAGCCTGAAGGATTTCTCCCAGTGTTCCATGAATTAATGATTTCTTGGAAGAGGCAGAACCCTTGAAGGCAGACCCACCCCACTATCCCCCAAGACTAAGGAGTCAAGGCAAGCTTCAGGCACTTCCTGGGAGAATTCCCCGTGGTCACTCACCTCCATTGCAGGTAGATTTGTATTCATTGTAGATCCTCTTCTTTCACCCTCACCTAGAATATAGTTAAGTCCATGAAAATTCACATGTGACCCAGGCTCAGGAACTCCCCATTCCTAGAAATTCCCCAAATATCAGAGTTGTGTCAACAAAATTAGAATCATGTGGCACCTGCCATAACCAAGGAAGAGAAAGGTCTCAAAAACCATTGTAAAGGACACGGTCACTGACTTTGAGGCAGTATACATCCTTTTTTTGTATAGACCTTTTTTTGTGGGGGGAGGATAATATTCTGTGTTTAAAAGTATACAACACATAGACCTTTTTTTGGTATATTCTGTGTTTAAAATTTCAGCTTATAGTAGAGTTATCCTGATAACACATAAGACTTGTCTCAGGGACAAACACAATACAAGGAAACACAAAAATATACAAGGAAAGCTGACCAGAGCTTTAATGCACTGCTATAAAGAGTCGCCAACTGCTTCTCTTGATCTCCCTCCTTCCAACCCCAACAGCTCTGCAATCACGATATAATGGCCAGTTTAGGACACCAGCTCCTGAGCCTGAGCTATCACAGCTTTTTATTTATTGCCTACTGTTATCTCCATTATGGGAAGGAAACTAGGGCCCTCATTAAAAGGCTATTGACAGCAGCTGCTGCCTAGAAAGGCTTACTCTCACAGCACAGTCCTCTTGATATCCTGAATGTGGAAATCAATCAATAAATAAGTATTTATTAAATGCTTATTTTGTACCTGGCACTGTGCTGGAGATTCAAAAATAAATGAAATAATCCCACCCCTTAGGAAGCTTACATTCTAAACAAGGGAACAACAAAGAAACATAAAAATAGAGAGAGAAAGTATACATAATGAATGGAAAGCTGGTTTGGGGAGGAAAGAGGTGTACAAGCAATTGGAAGAATCAGCAAAGGCTTCAGGAAGAAGGTAGTATTAAATAAAGTAAGACTTACCTAGACCTCTGGAAACAGTGTCAATACCTGGGTGAGGCAGAAAAAAGGGAGTAGATAATGTGGAGGGGGTTGTGCTAGCCAAGGGAAATTGATCTTTGGTTGATGTCTCCTAAGAATGGAAAAAGGTTGATTAAAAATGCTTCTTAAGTAAAAAAGAAGGAAAATTTTAAAAAGAAAAAAGCCATGTAATTCTAGAACAAAATATAGCACCTTAATTACCATAAATCCTGCAAAACCAGCCACATTAGTTTAGCTCCTTGCTTTTTTACTCCATCTTCTGTTCTGCTACTAATTTCATCTTATAAACACACTGCTTTCATTTCACTCCCTTTCTCAAAACTTATAATAGCTACCTACTGGTCTACTAAATCAGCACTCCTAGGTCAGAATTTGAAAGATCTTCATAATACCAGGACATCATAATGTGAAAATTACTCAATTCAGAGTGATGAGACATCTTGACAGCCCAGTAGACATAGTGATAAACATGGAATCAAGAAGAACTGAGTTCAAATCCACTTTTAGACACTTACTGGCTATGTGACTTAGGCAAGTCACTTAATTTCATTCTGCCTCAGTTTCCTCAATTGTAAAATGGAGATAATAATAGCATCTATCATGTAGGGTTCTTGTGAAAATCAAATGGATATAATACTGGTAAAATTCTTGGCATATAAATGCTTATTTCCTTTACCTTCATGACACTTGAATTCAGATCCCAGTTCCAATATCTATTAGATGTATGACCACAAGTCAATCATTTTTTAATTATTCAGGCACAATTTTTCTTTGGACAAATAACAGGGATAATTGGATTTTTTTAAATTTTATTATTATTTTTTTAAATAACTTTTTATTGACAGAACCCATGCCAGGGTAATTTTTAACAACATTATCCCTTGCACTCACTTCTGTTCCGATTTTTCCTCTCCCTCAGATGGCAAGCAGTCCTTTACATGTTCAATAGGTTACAGTACATCCTAGATACAATATATGTGTGCAGAACCAAACAGTTCTCTTGTTGCACAGGGAGATTTGGATTCAGGGGGTATAAATAACCCGGGAAGAAAAACAAAAATGCAAGCAGTTTATATTCATTAGGGATAATTGGATTTGCACTACCCACCTTAAAAAACGATAAGAATAATACTTTGTAATCCTTAAAGCTCTGTATAAATGTGATTTAAAATAGATATTACAAAATATAATTATTAGCAAACTAACTTTATTTCCTACCATTCCCCTCTGCTGAAAAACTGAGAAGAGACAAGGTACCAGTGTATGCCTCGGAAGTACCAAGGAAGTTCTCAGAATGGCTGAAAGGTCTAAATGAGTGTGTCCACTCAGTAATTACCTCAGAGTCGGGGCTATCAGAGGAGTCCTCTTCCACAGAAGGCACCTTAGAAGGCTTTGATCGAAACCAGCCAAACCATCCAAATCCATAGCTCTGAGGAAAGAGGAAGAGGAAACCATTTATATCCACTGAGTTCTTTCTGTCTACCAATCCAGTATAATGTGATCACAATCTTGAGCAAGAAGACAAGGAATACCATGGAAAGTCATGATTCCTCCATCCCTACTGTACCGCTTAAAAGGTAAAAGATAGCTTTGGGAAGAGTGAGTTTTTACATCCATTCAAGTGAGCAGGGGAGACTGAGAGTAATTAGATAGGATGGTTTAGATTTCTGCTTTTTGCCCTAGAGCAAGGAGAAAGAATTTCAGAGAACCATGAGATCAGGGAAAAGGAAACAGGTTCTTCTGGGAACATTCACACCCTATTCCAGGTAAAATGAAGAACAGGAAAAAGAAAATGCAGCTCTTCCCCAAATCAATACTCTCACATCCTCTTTTTTCTCCATAGAGAATTCTAGTGAGGTCAAAGGATATGGGATCAGGTTAAACCATAAAGGGCTGGGCCAACAAACAAGAGGATTATGGACCTCAAGTCTATCAGCAGGCCTAGTGGAGTCAGGAGCCAATCTCTACCACTTAATTTCTCTGAATTTATTTTATTCCTCTAAAATGGGGATAACATGACTTCACAGGGTGATCATGAAGATAGAGTTTCATTATTATTATTATTATTATTAATTACATATAATTTTAATCAATAATTATATATTTTAATAATTATTGATTCTATAAGTATTATAATTCATCATAATAATGGCCGACATGTAATGCTCTAAGGTTTGCAAAAGAACTTTACATGTATTTGAATCTTACAACAGCCCTGTGAAATAGGATCTGTTATTATTATTTTATGAGGCAGCAAGAGATTGCAAGTATTTTGTCCAAGATCAGGTCCAAATTCAGGTCTTCCCAAATCCAAGGACAATGTTCTAGACTATAACGTACTTTTATAAATATGAATTTTATTGTTTAGGCTCAGAGATCAAATAAAATCCCCAAAGTATACAAAGTAGATACAGAGAATATATAAGAAGAGGTCAGCCCCCTTCTACCTTTGTATTCTTTTCTGATTCCTTCTTGCTCTTTACATTATCTTGGACATCATCTTCCTTTTCATCATCATCTGAAGAATTTTCTTTTTCTCCATCAAAAGAAGTGGTGGAAGTCTCTGAAATGTCTTGTATTCCAGGAGCCACTGGAGCCTGAAACAAGAGAGAACATCAGATAACTTAAGAGGGCTGGTGCTAAGGAATGGAAGCAAAGAGTTATCAAAGCAAGGATGCAAAAGGGGACAGTCTAAGACATCCCCACCCAGGTTAAAGGAGCCCAAAGACTTTTTCCCACTCTAGCCATGCTGGGAAGCTTAGGAAATTATTTCAGCTCATGATACAGAATTATCATAAATATACAAACTAAGATTAATTGTGTAGCTTTGCAGAGAACAAATCTTGCTTATATTAGAGTAGAAAATGGCCCTACGTCTTACTGCAATGATCAGGTAAAGTCCCCTGCTTAAGTCAGTCTTCCTACTTTTCCTCCTAACAAATTGAAAAAACACAGAAAATATTGTGATGGGATGATGGGATACCAAGTCCAAGCACATTTGGCTTGGATTGGGTGATTTAGATTTCCTTCCCAGTCCAAATGCCTTCACCAAGATTGGCAGAGTTAGGAATAAATAGTGTTCCTGTTCTTCCTTGGTTTTCATAACCTAAAGAATTTACAGATGTGCATATAGGAAGAAATAAAAGAGAAAGGACATTCTTGGAAGCAGTTGAAAGAATCTTTGGGTAGAAAGCACATAGGGCCAAACATGCAGAGCATAATCAAAACTTCCATTAAATAAACTGTACAAACTGACTTAAGTGTCTTAGACCTTCTCTCATTTAGAGTTTGGAAATTACCTTTTGAATTTCAGGATCCTGATACTGGTATGATTTTGGGGATTCTGGGATATCCTCTGTGATAGAAAAACAAAATAATATACTTAGAAATGATCCACAAAGTTACTGGCATTCAAGGGTATGCTCATTAGGATCATCCAATCCAAACATTATTTTAAGGGACTCCTAGCATTACAAAAACTATACTTTTCCTATTCAAGTCCAACCATGACAGGAGACTTTAACCCAACACCTTCCTGCCCAAAAGACTGATAATGATGACATGAGTCTATACTTTCAAGATCAGTAAAACTTTATGTATCTAATAAAAAATGGTTCCCCATCTTATTCTCTCTAACTTGATCCCTGCCTTTATTCTGGAAGGAAGAAAAAGTTAGAGATGCTAATTTTTGTCTAACTCTTCTCTTCTATACATAGCTCTTTTCTGGCGTAGTCAGCAACCTTGTCCAGGAATCAGGCTGTATACGAAGGAACTTAGAATAAATTTGGAGGAAAATTTCCTAGATATTTTTTCTTTTATCCTCATATGTTAAGTGGATGATCCCCAAAAAGAGCTCCTGTCTTTCATGACAATGAAATCAGTCCAAGAATCCTCATAATTCAAGAGATTTTCCTTCCCCACATTAATTCTTCCCCTTCTGACTGGGAGTTATAAAATCAAAAATAGGTTTTCTTCCCTCAAGGGCCTGATACCCAAAGAGAACCTGCGTCTTTATCAGTTCTGGCTCCCACCTGTACCCATCACCCTCTTTGACTTCCTTTGCCCCCTTACCTACATCCAGGTGCCCTAAAATGTTTTGGCAGCAAAAGCTCTTCAGCACAGGTACCAGACACTTACCATGGGATAGATATGTCTGCTGTTCTTCCTCTGGCTGTGTTATTACCGAGGATACTGTCATTGTTGTCTCTGGTCTGGCATAAAGAGGTACTGATGTTCCTGAATGTGCTGGTCCTTCCCCAGCAGGATTCAGGCCTAGTTGGAAGGGAAGGGGCTGCTGCAGATCTGGCTGACTCAGACCTGTGCCCTCAGGTGGCAGCTGCATGGATGAGGGATAGTTGAATGCTTCTGAATAGCCCTGACTCTGATAGGGATCTTGGAGAAGGGTGTTTTCTGGGGACAAAAAAGGAAAGAAAAAAAATGAGAAGCTCAGAGGTAGGTTTTGATTAAACCAGTCTAAAATAATTAATTCTAATGTCTTTATTAGAAAGTAGATTTCCTTCCTCACAGCACAATTTTTTGGAATTGTCAGTTTGCTTTCAGGTACATTTTCTCATTTGATGATGAATAGGAACTAAAGCTCTACTTTTCTATTTAAGAGCATCCTTCGAGGATCATTTACTTCAGCCTTGGAAAAGTGACCAATGAAAATCTCAAATCCAATCTCAAAAATTCATAGATGCCTGTCCTTTGTTCCTGAATAGAACATAGCCAACTTTCCTTTAATTGAGATACCCAAGGATATGGGTTCACAAAGAAATCTAAAATCCAAAAATAACCCAACCTCATCACTAATCCTGCTAATAAGCAGGACTGAAAAAATGCAAGAAATATCCATCCTTTTGATTTCCCTTGCTTGTCTTCTGATGAAGGGGCTAAGCAACAGGGAAATGACCAAAAGGCAGGTAAAATGAGAAAGAGAGAATCTGAGTGATCAAATGTTGCACCCTGGAAAGAGCATGGGTTGCCACCTGACTTTGTGTGTGATCTTGGAAAAAGAACTAAGCCTCTCAAGGGATACCTATGACTACCTTCCTCTCAATGATATTTTAAACCTTAATGAAGTACTTTGTAAAAGCATTTCAAAAATAATGATGCTATACAAACATTTATTCTTTTTACATATGTAATATTTAATCAACCAATAAAAATGTGATTATTAAATTCCATAGTTTCCAGATCAAAAAGAATAATATTTCAAGTGGTAGGGAACAGAGACTGTATGCAAGAAATTTCAGTCAGAATAATCACACAGGACTATTCATTAGCAATGAGAAGGAAGGCACAGAAAGGAAGGAAAGGGAAGGAGAAGGGAAGGCCACAAAAAAGAGAAGGGAAAAGAAGGTTGCAATATGATAGGCTGAAAAGCAAAGGAAAATGACTTGTATTCAAAAATAATTTTATCTTTAAAAATTAACATATTGGAAAATTATTCCAGTTGAAATAATCACATAGAACTATTCATTAGCAATGAAGAAGGGAAGGGGGAAAAAAACTATTAGAATTGATAGTTTCCAAGTACTCCCTGTGAAAACTAGAGGTGAGCAAAATCTTCAAAGTGCACATGCAGAGAACAAAAGAAACTTGAGAAAAGTAAAGTGTTTGAAAGAGGGAAGTAAGTGTCTAATATTTACTTGGGAGGGGGAGGAGATATGGTGCCTTTTCAGTAGGATTAAGCTCTGAGCTTGATTATTCAGAAAATACAAAAACAAAAAGGAAATACCTTAGAAAAGAAGAGAGCAAGAGGAAGTAACAATATTTCTTGCAATTGAGGCATCAAATTTGAAAGCCATTCAAATATAGGGATAAAAGGTAAAGCAAAGTGGAGAATCTCATCAACCACCTGGGCTAAGCAAAAGAAGCTTTTTTTAATGATTAATACTAAACCTACAAAAAAGTAAGCAAAGGACAGGCTGGAATGGACCAGATTAGCAGGCAAGGTGAACATGAAAATGGCGGTAAAAGATGGAATTGCATCAGATAAAACAAACTACAACTTCAGAGAGCATATTACTCATTTGAAAGGGTAAGGCTTATCGATTTGGATCTAGAAGATAAGAAAGAAGAAGAAAGAAATTGAATTGTTCAAGCAATATAAACTTCAGTTACTCATGTTTATTTCTGTGCTGGGCTGTTTCATTGTTTTTTAGAAGAAATATGTGGTGTCCCAAAGTCTTGGTGCATTTTTAAGCTTTTAAAACTTAAAAGGGTCCTAAGATTTTTGAAACTCCTCAGATTTGATAGAGACAGAATTCAACTTAAAAATCACTCAACTAAGAAGTATTTATTGTATACCTATTATTTGTTCTGAATTGATACAAAAGATATAATATAGTCTTAGCTTTTGTCTCTCAAGCTCTCAAGAAACTAATTATATTGTACATGTATAATTTGTATCAGATTGCTTGCTGTTTAGAGGAGGGGAAGAAGTAAGGGAAGTAAGGAAGAAAAAAATTTGGAACACAAAATCTTACAAAAATGAATATTCAAAACCATCTTTACATATAGGTGGAAATAATATACTATTAACATTTTTAAAGAAACTACTTATTAAACTGCAAATAGCTTAATAAAATAGTAAAAAAAAAACAGAATATAAGGCAATATATAATTAAGTGATCTTTTTTGATATTGACTTCTAATATCATAATTCAGAAATAGGTCATATCACTCAGATTACTGAGACCTTAAGATAGGTAGGAATTGATCAGGTAAAAAATTCATTCCCATCAAATGGAAGAGAATCATCATCATCACCATTACGATCATATACAGACACAAGAAAAAGATCTACTCTCTCCTTGGTATAGGAATTACACACAAAAAAAGTGTCTGTGGCTTAGCAGAAAAGTCCTGGAAGGTTTTCTGGAGATACACAGAGGTTAAATGAATTTTTCAATAGAGCTGGTAAATATCTGTGATGGGATTTGAACTCAGCTCTTCTGGATACAAAACCAGTATTCTACTCACCAAGCCATACTGCCTTTTTGGGGAGGGAGAACCATTCCTTTGATTTTATTGGTAGAGGGAACTCACAGTAAAGAAACTCTTGCCAATGCAGATCACCTATTCTACAGTTTACAATCTTGGAAGGTACTGAATGGTTAATCCGATTGACCTATCAGTCAGAATTTATGAACTACTAAGTGTCAGGAATTAGGGATACAGACTTGTTTGATGTCATACAGTAGTATGTGTCAGTAATAGGATCAGAATTTAGGATTTCCTTACTATAAATTGATATTCTCTATCTACAATACTACATGTCTATCATTTATGCTTTATCACATTAAATTATTATATCATATTATAACATATTAGGTTAGATCAAATTAGATTAAGCTAATCATTCCCACTAGTTAATTATGCGCATGTAACTTCTGGCATAGATACCTGCTGTGGACTGCCTGGCTTTTAAAATATCTGTGTAAATGAAATCAGGATCACCAAGGTCTTCTTCTGCCTTTTTCACAAACTTTTAAAATAACAAAAACAAACAAACAAACAAAAAAATATGGAGGAGAAAAAGGAGAAAATTAGGCATTTTACAAACTTGAAACCAAAAGGAAATTCACTATAGTGATAGGAATTACAAGGCAATTGATATTGAAACAGAAGCTAAATGGGTCACTAACAAATCATAATGGCCTTTGGGTATTGACCCATGATGCCATGGCCTTATCCGTCAATTCTCTTGAAGAGTAATGTTGATTCACTTTCCAGGAAATGGTTGGAGACAATAGCTGCCACTCTCCCACATATTATTCACTGGAAACTGAAATAGTTAGTTTGGAGAGACACCAGATAATAGCAGCACAAATTTAGTACTGGAATCAATCAAATTAGGAGCAATCTAATCCAACTATCCTTCATTTTACAGTTAAGGAAACTGAAGCCCAGAACTAACCAAGGTTAGATTATCCACATGGCAGAATCCAGAATTCAAATTCTAGTCCTTTGGCTCACAGACAAGCTGGTAAAAGTTCAACATATATACCTATACATACACATGTATAGGTATATATGTATGTATGTTTGTTTGTATACATACACATATGCATATATAATACATTATATATTCATGTGTGTGTCACAAGTTTAAAATGCATTATTAATATTTATATATGCATATTTAAATATACACACACATATATATATAACTCACATTTCCCCTTTGTAATTAACATTTTCAACCATAACTTCTTAAAAAATTATCCCTGCATTACCCAGAAGTATCATTTCTAAAATTGGAGGTGTCTCTGAGAACTAATTTTTTTTTTAATCTTAAACCTCTAAGTTTTTGCTTGCACTTATTCTAAGACAACTTCTACCTAAAATCTTTTCTATCGGCTCTAAGTTATAGGGCTTTGGTGCAATGATCTACTTCTTTAGAGAGTTCAAAATGGAGAGCCAATGATCCCCAGCTATCAGGAGCTTCCCATATTATCATTACCATATATCAGCACTTATGGGTGCTGTTGTTCATCCTTTGTTTTTGAAAAGGACCAATGACATTATGTGATATCTTGGATTGCATGTGAATTTGTTTTAAGCAAGGCAGCATTGCACAAAGTCATCAGTTTCATTCTCTCTTCCAGAGTCACCAAAGTCCAGGGGCAACACATAAGCCAGGATGTAATGGATGACTTTGGTCTCTTTAATATTTGACCAAGCACTAAGCACTTCATGGAGCCTCTTGCAGCCACCCCCATGACCAGTGGAACAAATTGTTCTCATCTGCCCATTCCACTGGGAGAAGTCTTCACATGCTTGAGGTAGACATCCCCTAACTCACCTGGATTTGGGACCTTTTGGTCCCATCTACCAGGATAGTTTACCAAAGTATGATCACTGCACATGTTATAGTTTCTTGGAGTCACAGGTAAGAAGATTGATTTGACAACTGAGTGATGGATGGATTGAAGCAGGGAGAAATGAGGCAGACCCACCAGCAGACTGTTGCAATAGTTCAGGTATGAGGTGACCAGGGACTGCACCAGGTTGGTATCAGGGTTGGAGGAGAGAAGGAGGAATATACAAGAGATGTTGCAAAAGGAGAATCAGTAGTTAGCAATAGGTTGGCTGTGGAGGGTGAGAGAGTGAGGAGTTGAGGATGATGCCCATGTTGTAAGCCTGGGTTACTTGGAAAATGGTACTGGCCCTCACTAATAGGGAAGGCTGGAGGGGAAGATAATGAGTTCAGTTTTTGAGCTTATTGAGGTTGCAATATCTGTGGGACTTCCTGTTAGAGATGGCCAATAGATAATTGGAGATGCAAGGCTGGAGGCCAGAAGAAAGGCTGGAGCTGGATAAATTGACTGAGAATCATTAGTATAGAAATAACAACTAATCTATGGGAGCGGATGAAATCACCAAACAAAAGAAGGTAGAGAATAAGAGAAGAGTTTTCATGATAGAGCTTTCTTGGCAGACCTGCTCTGGATGGAGATCCAGCACAGGAGACTGAGAAGATTGAGATCATTGGAAACTGGAGAAAATAGTCTCATTTGACTGAAGAAGCTAGGTGGCTTAATGGATAGGGCCCTAATCCAAGGAGCTGGGCAAACTTGAATTTGAGTCTGGCACCAAGCACCATCTATGTGAATTTGGGCAAATCACATCAATCAGCTAGGTGAACAAAGCTTGGAATATGGCTTGGAATCAGAAATACCTGAATTGGAATTTTACCTCAAATATTTACCAGGAATATTCTCAGAATATTCAAATGAGATCATGTGTAAACTGCTTTACAGACCTTAAAAGGCTATATAAAATGTTTACTTTACTGTTTAGTCATTTTTTTGTCCTGTCCAATTCTTTGTGACCTCATTTGGGGTTTTCTTGGCAAAAATACTGGAGTAATGTGCCATTTCCTACTTCAGCCCATTTTACAGATGAGTAAACTGAGGCAAACAGGGTTTTAAGTAGCTTGTGCACAGCTAATAAGAGTCTGAGTTCAGATTTGAACTCAGGAATATGGATGTTCTTAACTCCATGTCTGGCACTCAGTTCACTGTGCCAAAAATGTTAACGACTATGATCATTTAAGCTATTATCATAGCCTCTTCTAAGATGTTTTGATTGAAGGCAGTGATGAACTAAGAGACCAAACGTCTATAAGGGAAATTGAGGTGAATATTGGAAGTCTTTAAGGAAAATAACAGAGGATGAGGTAGTGAGGAGCACTGTAGCTAAGGTGCTGGAATCATACAAAGTTGTTCATCCTTCATTCTTGAAAAGGACCAGTGACATTGGAAGGGTGATGTCTTGACTTGCAAGTGAATTGATAAGGGAGGATGTGTAGGTGGAATATCAGGTGATATCCAAAAGTGACAGAGCAAGGTTAATAGTGGTCATTCGTCACCTGGTTCTATGAATAAGGGAAGAAGAAAAGTTAGGTGATATCTTTTGAGGAAATCCTGGTTCTTGTTATTTTCAGGAGATGGAAGGAAGGTAAGAAGAAAAGACCAAAAATAAAAGGAAGATCGTTTCTAGTAGAGCAGGGATTCATAGAGCACAGTGGAAGAGGTAGATAAAGGTGACATCAATCTCAAGGAACTGAGTCTTGTTCTTTCCTCACCTTCACCCACATACATGCAAAAGGGCCTTGGACCTTCTCTAAAATCTAAAAAAAAAAACCAAACAAAACAAACAAACAAAAAAAAAACCCTGCTCTTTGCCTTTCCCACCTCACCCTCACTTACCTTAAGTTCCCTTTGTTTTTCTCGAAGCTTTACTAACCATGCAGGCTCCTGCTCTTTCCCTCGATGACGTCTTTCCAAAAGCAGAGGGTCTGACAGCTTCAGTTGCTCTGATAACTGTAATATTGAAAGAGGAGAAGAGGGGAGTAAGGGAGAAATTCAAGAAAAATGGGGGAAGGGTAACAAAAGAGAAAAAAAATCTATTGGAAGATCAAAATCACACTAAACAGGAATCTTGAAAGAAATAAATAAACCACTCTAGCAGCTTTCATCCCCATATCTATTAGGGAATAAGAAGAATAACAATTTTCCTGTATATACTTTAGTGCTTTAAGGTTTATAAGTAATTTACATGCATTTTCTCATTTGGCTAGCCATAAATAACACATAAAAAATGCCAGACATAAAGTGCTACTGGCCCTAAGAATGTGGCTATCCTGAATGCAGCTCAAAGTATAGTATTTTCACTTTTTTTGCTTTTTCTTTTTCATGATTTTTCCCTTTTAATACTTTTTTTCATAACATGACTAATATGGAAATATGTATAATATGACTATACATGTTTAACCCATATCAGATTGCTTATTGTCTTGGGGAAGATCAAAGTATAGTATTTTCACTTTTTTTTCTTTTTCTTTCTCATGATTTTTCCCTTTGTTTTAATACTTTTTTCATAACATGACTAATATGGAAATATGTATACTATGGCCCTACATGTTTAACCTATATCAGATTGCTTACTGTCTTAGGGAAGGGGAAAAATAAAGAGAGAAGAAAAATTTGGAACTCAAAATCTTAGAAAAATGAAGGTTGAAAACTCTATATGTAATTGAAGAAATGATAAAATACTAATAAAAAAAGAAAAAGGAGAAGAAAAAATATGGATATCTCCAAAACTATGTGAATTCCACTGGATCCCATTAGCAGCTATTATAAAATATATGGAGCTCCCAACCAATAGTCTCATAGGTTATGGAACCCAAGCATTCTAACCCTTGGGCCTCCTCTAAAACAAACTTTAAAAGAGGATAATTATTTCCTCCATAACTAATGAAGTCAATATTTTTTTTTTAAAAAAGTTTCAAATATTTTCCTGGTTTTCTATTTGTTATTTTGTATGGGTTTTTTTCCAAAGCTGTGGGTTGATTTGTTTGTGTTTTCTTTTTAAATGTATCCCGTATGTCACAAAATATTCTATGCATTTAAAAATATTTTAATAAGGCTTGTTTCCTATTTTAATCACTGAAATATGTTTTCTAAGCCCCAGTGTTTATAATTAGGAGAACACATTTGGAATTTTGTGGTTCTATTGTATTTGGAAAATATGCAAGAGAGTGGATTTCTTACCTATCTCCTGCCTACCCCCAGGGTGTGTACAGGCAGCCCTTTTTTGTGCAGTTTAGATCTTTCTTTGCTTATCCTATCTGGGCTTGCATCTGTGGTCAAAGGCTTCCACTGCTTCCACTTTTACAGCATCTTCAAAGAACAGGGACGGAAGCGCCTAAGCTGCTTTACCATTTCATTGAGTGGTTCTGATAAAACATATTCCCGGAAGCCTTGGAGCTCACCTTGATGAGTTCTGCTAATAGCACAGGGTGGCTGCTCTCGGTCTGGCTCAGGAGGATTGAGCTGATACCCTCACAGTAATGCAAGGCTTGGGATGTGAGACCATAATCTGCCAGTCGGGAAGCATAAAGCAGTTTATATACCTGTGAAAGAAAAAGAGGGCCAAGGGTGAGTGAGTCCAGGAGGGGAAAACAAGAGAAAGAACTGTAAAGACTTCTTCAAAGTCAGATGACCGACTTCTAAATGGGCATTCCTACTTAAGGATGGAAAGCAACTGTCAACCAGTCTCTAGCCTGTGGGTGGCTGGAGCCAAACAGAATAGGTTAGGAATCAAATAGAAGGTCAATTCAAAGGGAAGGAAATGGCTTTCAAGAAATGACATATGGGCTGAAACTCCATCCCTAGTACAGGACCCCAACACAATGTGGGGAGATCTCAGTCCTTAGAACTGTAGTCCAGAAAATGAGAAGTAACAGCAACCATGTGACAATCTTAGTTCACAGCTGGGGCTTAATGATCAGTAAAATTCTGGGATTCTGTTCCAGTTAGGATCAATCCTTGAGTCCAAAAGATTATTGTTACACCAAAATCAAAGCACAACTCACTTACTGACTCTTAGCTCTGGAAAATAGGGTGTCTCCTAATATCTTGATACTACATACTATTAAATCTGAAAAAGTCTAATTCCAAATCCAGCATAAAATTACCAAGTCGTGTAGAAAGTCATGGAAATTAAGTGAACTCAAATTTTTCAAGATTCTGGACACAAGAAAATGAACTGAGAAATCACATGTAATAATACAACATTTGTGTCTTATCTAGTAAACTTTTAATGTACTGTAGCTCTCTGAACACTCCATATCCCACAGTAGACTCCATAAGGACAGAATCAGTGTCCTAGCTATCTCTCTAACATATTTATCATGTATTATTTGGTGTTCTATTTATCTGTGCTCTCCACCAAAGTTCCACTGCCATGTTTCATCATAGTGTGGGGGTGATCTGGATTTCCTAAAGATTATGCCTTTAAAATATAATTCTGGCAGATCTGATCAACCTGGAATAATTTCAGATAGATAACCAGTGACATACTATGTCTGTTATCCAAATACAAAGGAATATAAATTTTGATTACTGAAACTTCACAAGATATCCATGCCTTAAGTCCAAATCTCTCTGATTCTTATTGACTAGCCAACCAGAGGTCCTAGTTCAATCCTCATTTGGTCAGCGTTTGAACTCTGATGGTTCAGAGTGAAGGTAAGTAGCAATTGTTTCTGTTTGGTCCATTCTTTGCCTCATTTCTTACCTAGCTTTAATCACAAATGGGTGTTTTCTTAGACAAACTGAGACCTGGGAAGACCTCAGCTTAAAAAGGCCAAGGTCTCACTATTTCCGAGTCCTGATCTATATCTGGCCACTGGACCCAGATGGTTCTGAGGAAAAGGTGAGGCTGGTGATCTTACACTGCCCTCCATCTCTCAATCCAATTCACTTGCATGTCATGACATCGCCTCCCTGATGTCATGGTTCTCTTTGAGAACAAAAGACAAATGATGGTATCCTTTGCTGGAACATCTTTCATATATCACGCCCTCCCACATTATTGCTGGTATACCTCAAAGCTCTGTCCTGGGTCTTCTTCTATTTTTGGTGACCTCATCATCTCCCATATTTTAATTACCATCACTATGAAGATGATTAGGCAGCTAGGTATAATGTGCACAAAGTGCCTGAAATCAGGAATCTTCCTCAGTTCAAATCTAATCTCAGACCTTGTTAGTTCTATAAATCCTTTACTCTAAAGACCCTTTTTGAGGGGAAAGAAGGATTAAGCAGATCACAAGCTTTTCAGAAAAAATAAAAAAGATCAATTTTCCCAGGACTCAAAGCTGACAGGGAACCAGGAATAAATAATTTATTATATGTACGTGATAGCCAAGGACATCAATGGCATTAGCTGATCATGGATATGCTGCATATGATATGTAATAACGCCAAGGAATATAGTTACCTGGAAAGAAGGGATGAAGGATTTGGGGCGTCCCAACATCTGACAGTATTCGAAGATTTCTGTCCTTTGGATGGCTTCAGTGGTTGCAAATTTCAAAAACTCCTGACTAAAATCAGGGAATAATAGTAAATAAAATTATGTGAGATGCAAGAAAGAAATGAGAATTCCTTGTAGTCACACAAACACACCATCACCTAGAGTGGGCTTCTGATCTCTGGGTAAGTTACTTTTGTATGACAGTTATTCAGGAGAGTTGCAGTAGACTCAGCATAAATGTAATGATCTCCCCCACCATGACTACTCTCTAAAACTGAGAGAAAAATACAAGAGAATGCTCCACTGAGTAGCTGTGAACCATAACCACAGCTATGGTGTGGGATTTCTTACTAGAGAGCCAAGCCAAGCAAGGTGACTTCAGAATACAGGTTTCCCTTTATTCTTCTCTGTGCAGTATAGGGGAAAATCTCATCAAGGCTACTTCATTCTCCTTAAGAATGACCTGTAAATTCTCTTTACTGGGACACATGGGAAGTGTATTTCCCAGAGTGTCCCCACAGATAAACTCTGAAGCCCAAAAAAACAACCATTTTCCTAAGAAAATTGTCCTTAGTCCTGGAGATGGACGAACCCTGCCACCCTAAGATAAGTCCAGAGAAGCTACATCCACAGAATCCTAGCATTGGTGCAAGATAGCTGCTAGTCAATGAATCCTCAGAATGAAATAATATTCCAAAAAGAATGATATTGAGGAAGCAACTATCAGAGATTCACAGACAGGGTGGTGAAAGGATGACACAAAGGAAAATAGCAGAAATGCTGCTGAGGCAGAAATCAAAGGGATGCCCATTTATTGAATGTATGAAGAGGCAAAATAAACTGTTTCTACATTTGGTAATCAGAAGGGAAGCCATCGGCTCAATATCTCCCCTACCAGCTTGCCTCAGTGCCTAAAACTGAGTTGAGAATAACAGAATGATCATAGATTTGAAGCTGGAAGAGAGCTCGGAGCCACCTACTCCAAAACTCAAATTTTACAAATGAGGAAACTGAGACTCAGGGAAGTATCTTAAACTTACTCAAATCTCAGAGATAAAATTTGAACACAGATTCACTTTCTCTTCCATTCCATCATATGACCTCTCCACATTTAGAGTCTCTACCATTTAACTCCTTCCTATCTTTTTAGTTTTATACCTTAATTTCCTTCAGATAAATCCAGTGAGTTCTAAAGGAACTTCTGAAGGAAGTGAGACCTTGTTGCCTGAGACTCCATAGAGTTAAAACCCATATCTAAAAATTCCCAAGGGTAGGAAGTGAGACCTTACTGTCTAAAAGTCCATAGAGTTGAGACCCATATCTAAAAATTCCCAAGAGAAGGAAGTGAAATCTTACTGCATTAGAGAATATATAGTCTCATATATATTCATATATTCAGATAAGTCCAATGACCCAGCCTTCTTACTGTTCCTATAATATGACACTCCATTTTCTGAATGTGCATTTTCACTGATTGTTCCCCAAACCTGGAATGCTCACCCTCCTTCATCTCTATCTCCTAACTTCCCCAGCTTCCTTCACATCTCAGCTCAAATCCCACTTTTTGCAAGAAGCTTTTCCCAGTCCCCAATAACTCTGGTACCTTCTCTCTGAGATTTCACACCTCCAATTTAACCAATGGGATATCTTGTTTGCACACATTTGTTTGAGTGTAGTCTTCCTCATTGACGATTGTGAGCTCTTTAAAGGCAGACACTCTTGCCTTGTCTTGACCATCACCTCCAATTCACCCTATAAATCTTATTTGTTTGCATGTAGTTATCCCCATTAGACTGAGCTCTTTGAAAAGAGGAGTCTGTTTTTGCTTTTCCTTGAATCCCTAGTTGTTTAGCACTCTGCCCGGTATGCTTAATAAATGCTTGTTGACTTAACCCTTGATTAAGACCCAATTTTCAAAAACTCCCTCTTAAAATGCAAATATGAGATCCAAGAAGGGTAACTCCATTATGAAACATACCCTTATTATGACATTAACACAGAAGAACGTCTGTGATGAGCTAATGGTCTCTTGACAAGGAACAAGGGTTTCTTAGAACGAGATTGGTAAACTTTAATAAAAGGGATTGGGGAGGAAGGTTCAGAACGTATTCCTAAGGAGAACTAGTCATAATAAAATGCTGTAGTTTTTAGGCAGGTGGGTTTGGGTAGCCAGGAGCATTAGGAAGTCGGAGAGAGGAGGAGAAGATGGCAAGGGAAGAAAGAACCCCAATCTCTGAATTACTCTCGCAGAAATTTCCTGGGAGCCTGGGATTCCTACTGCCCTGCCCTATCCCTCCCACATGTTACCTAACTGCGGAACCAGAGCACCACCTCGTGGACAAATGTATTCAATGCAAACACTAAATTATGTCTTAATTCAAGTAGCATCTGCAGGCCCTTGGTGGTCCGTTATGGCTCATGCACCATTTCTCTGCATCCAACGATGCTGCCCAGGGATATTGCCCACAGAAACAATACTAACCTTGGGGTTCCATGAAAGGGAGGTGAAATAGAATACAAGAGGGAAGATTATAAATTCAAAATGTCTTTTTAAAAATATATACCATCTACTTATCCTCTGCTAACAGAGCCACGTACCTGTGGCTACTGCCCAGCAAAACCAGGTGGTCTGTCTTCACAGTGTAGTGACCAAAAGGTACATGGGCCATCAGGTAGCAGAAGTGAGCTGCCTCCAATAGCCCTTTTCCAGCTGGATGAGAAAAACAAAACCCAGTGAGGATGGAGCCAAACACCAGAGAAAGCACCCGTGCAAAAATCAGTGAATCTGGTGATATTTGAGGTCCTGGACATGCACTTGCATGCTGGTGGGAAAATCCAAAAATTCATGTTCCCTTCCCACATTCTCAGTCTCTGGAATTTGGGGCCTTGATGATTAGCAAATAAGTAAGAAGCAGGTATGCTGTGAGGGAGGCAGAATGGAAGGATGTTTACTCCACGTAAAGGGACTTAATCGAAATTCATGGGTGTTTCTAATAACTACTGTCATTCCTAAGGGTGGGAAACCTTGCTGCCTGAACCTCCATAGAGTTAAAACCCATATCTAAAACTTCCCAAGGCTATGAAGTGAAACCTTGCTGCCTGAGACTCCATAGAATTAAAACCCATCTCTAAAAATTCCCAAGGCTAGGAAGTGAGACCTTGCTGCCTGAGACTCTATAGAGTTAAAACCCATCTCTAAAAATTCCCAAGGCTAGGAAGTGAGACCTTGCTGCCTGAGACTCTATAGAGTTAAAACCCATTTCTAAAAATTCCCAAGGCTAGGAAGTGAGACCTTGCTGCCTGAGACTCTATAGAGTTAAAACCCATCTCTAAAAATTCCCAAGGCTAGGAAGTGAGACCTTGCTGCCTGAGACTCTATAGAGTTAAAACCCATTTCTAAAAATTCCCAAGGCTAGGAAGTGAAACCTTGCTGCCTGAGACTCTATAGAGTTAAAACCCATTTCTAAAAATTCCCAAGGCTAGGAAGTGAGACCTTGCTGCCTGAGACTCTATAGAGTTAAAACCCATCTCTAAAAATTCCCAAGGCTAGGAAGTGAGACCTTGCTGCCTGAGACTCTATAGAGTTAAGACCCATCTCTAAAAATTCCCAAGGCTAAGGAAGTGAGACCTTGCTGCCTGAGACTCCATAGAGTTGAGACCCATCTCTAAAAATTTTCACAAAGGACATCACAGGAGACATTCAAAATCAAGGGCAGATTTTTCTTCCTGTTCCCAGGAACTTCTCCTTCCCCAATAGAATGTTGAAGGCAGGAGATGATTTGTTTTTGTCTTTGTATCTTCTACCCTTAGCATAGTATTAGCACTTAATAAATTTGTGTTGATTCATTGACTTTCCTTGCAAAGAGATGGAGTATTTGGGGAATAGACCATTTCTCAGGCTTTATTGGGACATAATGCACACTGAGGCTTCTGTGAGAGGGTTTGAAAAAAAATTGTTTCCTTTGCCTTACCCAGAGTGTCACCCATGGTAATGATGGCTCGCTGATGCAATTCAGGGTCTCCAGCTTGATTGGATAGCATTACTGCCAGATGTGGCCTCCAGTCTCCCCATTGCTTGTCCCCACAGGACTGAAAAACAAGAAGAAAGAAGGCAGATTTGGGACATTTCCCAGAGTTAATTTTACAAGCAAAGAGAGAAGGGGATCCCTACTGAGAATCATGGCACAGTAGAATCCCAGAATTGTAAAGATGATTCATTCATTACAACTTCCCAACTAAGACAGGAAACCCTCTCCAACATCTCTCAGGATTGGTCAAGGTATCCTTGTATTGGAGAATCAACATCTCTGTTGTCTTAGCATTTTCTTTCAGATTGTTTTTATTCCAACAGCCCTTCCTGGCCCCCTGTCTTTTCTCAGTAGCCTTGCTATCACCTAATGAACCAGGAAGTCAGGAAAAATAAACAAGGAGGGTAACTCAGTATATTGAGAATATCAGTTATAAGGTGACCCTGGGAACTGGATGCTGGATTCCAGGGACATGGCTTAGAGGAGAATAAGTGAGAAAAACATCCAGCCCAATCCCTATCTAATCAACTACTCCCTCCTTAATCTTTTTTTTTTTATGTCTTGGACCCCTTTGGCAGGCTGGTGAAGTTTAAGCACCCCTTCTCAAAATAAGGTTTTTAAATGCATAAAATAAAGAACACAGATTACCAAGGAAGCTAATTATGTAAGAACGTACTTAAATATATAAAGTTATCATTTATTTACATCCAATTTCATAAACCCCTTGAAATGTATCCCTAGACTCCTGCTTAAGAACTTCTGTTCTAAAATATCTAGGCCAAGGGCTCTTTTAGTTAAGTGTTTAGTCTTGTCTGACTCTTCTTGACCCCATTTGGGTTTTCTTTGCAAAGATACCAGAGTGGTTTGCCATTTTCTTCTCTAGCCATTTTACAGATAGGAAAACTGAGACAAATAGAGCTAAGTGTCTTGCCCAGTATCATATAGCTAGTAAATGTCTGCAGTTACATTTAAACTTAGGAAGATGAGTCTTTGGGACTTTCATTCTGATACCCAATCACTCTACCACCCAGCTGCTTGCAATTTCTTTAAATTAAAAGGTTCCTTTTATTTCTACTTAAACATCACCAGTGATGGAAAACTCACTATCTCAAGAAGTAATCAAGCTCCATTTTAGACAGCTTTGTTAGGCAGTTTATGGTCATGTGGAGCAACAATCTGCCTCCTTGTCACCCCCATCCACCTGTCATCCCTATTTCTGCCCTTTGTAGCTACAAGTAACACGTTCAATCCCCCTTTTCCATGACAGCCTTTCCAATATCTGAACACAGCCAACATTTTCCTCTCAGTCGTCTCTTCACAAATGACTGAAAGGGCTCTGGAATAAAACAATGTATTTAAAGTGTTTTATAAATCTTAAGAATAGCATATATATATATATATATATATATATATATATATATCAAATGTTATTATCCTCATTTTTGATAAAATGGGGCTAAGGAGGAAGAGGAGGAGGAGGAGGGTGATGATGAAGCCTATTGTGGAATATTATCTCTCCCCAAAACAGTGCAATTCAGTGATGAGAAATTTATCTTAGGGAGGTTGATAACAATGAATTTTAAAAATACAAATCCCACAGCAGCAAAGCGATTAGAGTTAATAGCTCACTCCAGAGGACCTGAGTTCAAATTTGACCTCAAAAACTTGACATTTACTAGTTATGTGACCTGGGTAGGTCACTTAGCCCTAATTGTCTCACAAAAAAAAAAAATCTAACAAACAAACAAAAACTACAAAGACCTCTTAGGAGATCTGACTCCAGAAACCAGCTCTCTGTTTCTGACTTATATCAGAAAACCTGGGTTCAAACCTCACTCTAACTTTTGAAGTGTGTCTAAGCAAATTAAATAGAATATTAATAGAATGTAAGTTCTCAGAGGGCAGGACTGGTTTTTTCTGCTTTATCCTGTTTTGTTTAACATCCTCAGTAGCACAGTATGTGGCACATAAAAAGTGCTTAATTTTTGCTTGATCAATTTTAATGGAAAGGAAGTTGCAGTCAGAAAAAAAACCAGTTAAAATTCCACTTCTCACACTTATTACCTATATGGGGAGAGGGAAACATCCGATTTATATGCATCATTTGCTAAGGCAACTACAGGTGATACTGAGCTGAAAGCTAAGTACAACAGTCTCCCACTTATGGCTCACAAGTGATGTTATAAATATCCAAATGGCCCTTGGCAGAAAAAAAAAGCTTCTCCACCCTGACCTACATGATCCTGAGCAAGTCTCCCAGTTTCCTCATTTGCAAAATCCAAGTGTCAAAGTCCCTTTCAGTGCTAAATCTATGAACTTCAGAAGTATTTGTCAGCAGTCACTGAGTATGAGTTCATCAAGTTGTTTTCCTGCTGATACCAAGAAGGTCACAAGGGAATGAGAATGTTTCTATGGAATAAGTCAGGCGCATAAGAGACCTGCTTAGAGAGGGCAGACTGAGAGCATTGAAGGGGCCTTAAGGATATCCCTTGGTATGAAGGAGAGGGAAAAGCAAATAAACAGGGAGACATAGAAGTCAGAAGAACAAAGACAAGTTTAATGTACTTCTCAATTTGGGCCATATCTATCTTTGAAATTGCCCCTCTCCTGAAACACAACATTGAGGACAAGGTATATGGAATGTGTATTAGAAGCAGAAAGGGAAGAAGGAAAATATAAATTTATTTTCTACAAAGAAGTGTTTTAAAATATTTGGGGGGGGTAATAATTCAAAAAGATCATTTTGATTTTGTTTTAATCTTAAAACGAAAGATTACAGATTTGGGAATAGAAAATATTTTAAAAGTCATTAAATGAGGAAAAAGACCTAGTGAGATAAGGTGACATGTCCAGGGTTAAATAGCAGAATCCAAATTCAAACTCAGGTTCTCCAACTACAAAGTCAACATCTTTCCATTGTACCATTCTAGTCCCAGACTTGTTTGTATTTCACTTAGACAATCCACCAAAAAATAATAGATGTCAAGGACTGATTTTATTCTGTCAGCTATGCTCAGAGGTGGGAGACCATTAATGCTAATAGACCAGATAATTCTTTTTTTATCTTTAGGCAGTTTGATAATCACACTCCCTTCCTCCCCAAATGCCCTGTCCAGGATGGTACTGGAAGGTCTCCTTTGGGAGAGTGAGGCTGATAAAGACAGACAATACAAAGAAAAGTAGGCAGATTTAAATAGACTTATGATGGAGAGAGCCATTTGTACCCAGAGAGAGAACTTTGGGGACTGAAGTGGATCACAACATAGTATTTCCATTTTTTGGTAGTTGCTGATTGCTTTCTTTTTCTTTTTCCCTTTTTTTCATTTTTTCCCTTTTTGATCTGATTTTTCTTGTGCAACATGATAAATGATAATATATGAAAATATGTTTAGAAGAATTGCACATGTTTAACCTATATTGCATTACTTGTTGTCTAGGAGGAGGGGAAAGGAAGGGAGAAAAATTTGGGACACAAAAGTGAATGTTGTAAATTATTTTTGCATATATTTTGAAAATAAAGAGCCATTAAAAAAAGTTTAAGAGAAATAGGGAGAGAGCCAACCAATACAGACTCATCCTAATTGAATATATTTAAGTCACCAGGCCTAGAAAAATCATGGTAAGTTCCCAGAGAACTGAAAAGAATAGCAGATATGAGCATGAAGCCCCTACTAGAGATCTTCAAAAGACCATGGGAATGTAAAATGTGCTACAGAGGATAGAAGGAGGATAGAAAAGTAATTTTTAAAGGGGGAAAAAAATGAAGATTATAAACTGAAATCAGTGAGTTAGGCTTTGGGTTCCTAAGAGAAAATTATTTCAAAGATTATCAAAGTATTGGTTAGTAAACATCTAGAAAATCAAGCAGTGATCTCAAAGCCAGCTTGAAAGGAAACTGCCACCAGAATAACTTGGGAAATCTGTGTTTAGATCAATGCTATTGGATATTTTTATCAACGAATTTGATAAAGCCCAAGAGGGCATACTAATCAGATCTGAAAATGATAGGTATAGCTACTATGTGAGATGATAGAGTCAAGGTTCAAGCTGGATCCAAGCTAGTAAAACAAAATCTAATAGAGAAGAGAGTAAAGTTTTATTCTTGGGTTTAAAGAAATAAATTTTACCAGTACAATGCAGGGAAGGGATCGCTAGATATCACCTCTTATGAAATGGATCCAGGAATTTTAGTGGACTTTAGAATTAATGTGAGTCCATACTGAAATATGGCACTCAAAAAAAGTGGGACACATTAAAAAATCAATTCTTTTAGAAACAAGTTATTTTGACTATTATGAATACCAAAATGAACTATAAAGGACATCTGAAAAAAGATACCTATTTGTATCTAATGGTAGCCAACTTTAGGAAAGAGACTGGAGGAAGGAAGAAAAAAAATTTATATGACAATTTTGTTGTATATTTGAAAGGAACAGCAAGTTGTGCATAGCAGATTTGCAGTTTCATTTGCAATTATATTTTTATTGTACTTTATGGAAATGCTTATTTTATTCCATAAAGATAATTTTTTAAAGAAATGAATGATATCCAAAAAGTCTAAAAAAATCAGAAATGAATATTATCTGAAAATAGTAAAAACAAACAAACATACAAACCATGAGTTAGAAGGAACATTAATAATAGTCCAGTGCTATCATTTAACAGATGAAAAAAGTAGAGACCCAATAAGCTTAAGGGACTTGCTAAAGGTAACACAAGTATTATTATAGTCTCATTGTACTCTGCCCAAGCCAGACTTCAAATGCTATATTGAATTTGGTTCTAAGCACTTTGTTTTAGGAAGATAATCAAGAAGAAACAACACAGATAATTTTAAGAGGGTGACTAGGATGATGAGGATTCTTGAGGTTAGATCAATTCGTGAAGTTGGTTATAATGTAGGAAAAAATCTTTTTTTGCTATCATATCACTTCGGATTTTCATTTTAACAATATGCTTTATATGGGGATTCATAACAGAGTTGATTATTTGGGGTTCCTTCATTGGACCTACCAGGTCTATTTTATTCAACTTAGGTACAGCAGAAAAAGAGTAGTGTCTATCAATCTTGAAGATTCTAGATTTGAATTAGAAATTTGGTCTGTTGGTCCAGAACACAGAATTGGACCAATAGGTAGATGTGGATCTTGTTTGCAAAGAGGAATGTAAGGAAATACAATAAATACATCCTAACAATCAGAGTTGTCCAAAAGGATAATGGGCTGTTTCAGAATATGGTGATTTGTCCCTCATAAAATGTCATGTATCTCAGACAAACTGAAACCTGGGAAAGACTAATTTAGGAAAGCCAAGGTTGTCCATTAAATCCTAGGCTATTGCCAGTAGTCTTGACTTTGATTTTCCCCACTGGATTTTGATTTTCCTGGAGGAGAGAGTGAGGCTGACAACTTTGCACAGTTCTGCCTCATTTAAACCTAATTCACACACAAGTTAAGACATCATCCCTGTAATGTCTCTGGGCTTCAGGAATTAATAATGAACAATAACAACAGCAAATGTCATTTAGGCAGCTAAGTATCTCAGTGAATAGAGTGGTCAGAAAGATCGATCTTTTCTTGAATCCAAATCTGACCTCAGACTCTTACCAGCTGTGGATCTTAGGTAACCCTGTTTGCCTCAGTTTCCTTATTTATAAAGTGAACTAAAGAAGAAAATGGCAAACTATTTCAGTAGCTCTCCCCCCAAAAAAACCAAATAGGGTCACAAAGAGTTGGATATCACTGAAATAACTGAATAATAACAGTAGCAAAATCTCATTTGAACTTCTTTTGAAGATATTTAGTGAAGGACAAACTACCATATCCTAGAAATATATTAAGGGAGTTTTCTGCTGTCTAGAGAGATGTTCAGAAGGGAATGAACTAGAAATTTGTGAGCCCCTTTGCCTCTACTTCTGAGACTCCATGATTTTGTAAAGCAAGTCCAATCAGTGCTTTCCTTGTAGTGATCACGATACTCCAGGGAATAAAATGGTACCTCAAGATTATATGACTATCAGAAAACTTCAGTATGAATTCTAACATCATATCTATCCCATCTTAGTCCAAACATCAGCTCTTAATGTCTCAAGCTGTTTGTCTGCAAAACTAGGAGTAACTACGAAATTTCTCCATAGAGCCATTGGAATTGATCAAATTACTTCCAATTATTCCAATAATAATTATTAAATTCAAATTATTCCAATTACAAAATTACAGCCTATTGATCAAAAATGATACTGAGTAACATGACATGAGTAAGAATTTTTTATCAGTTTCCCAGCATGAAGCAGCAGTCAACCTGAGACATCATGAGAATCACTCTACAGGAACCAACGTGACAGATTTTATAGGATCAGCTCTTTTTGGCCCATGGGGGAAGAGAAGGAAAAGCAAATTGGGATTCTCTGCCCCTCACTGTTAAATAAGACAACGTTGTATTTTCTGATATTATCTACCCCACGACAACAAGGGCACCAGGGATGGGGCTGGGGCCATCCCATGTATACAGTACCGTGGCTGCCTGGGGGATCCTCCCGGACATGAGCTGGAAGAGAGTCTGAAGGGGATCGTTGAGAGCCAAAGAGCTAATGAAGCTGAGAACAAACAAAAGGACTATAATTAATCCACTGTTCAGGATCACAGACCAAGCTGAGAAAACAATGGTGTCAGTTCACCTCAGACATAGATAAAGCTTTTTTAGACAAGCTGCATTTATGAAAATGAGCTTCTCTGGGTCACAGCAACAACAATAAGGATAATAACAGTAATATTAATAATGATAACAACAATAACCATATCTAGCATTTGCATACTTTAAGATTATTAAAGCACTTTGCATACATTATTTCGTGATTCTCACAACAGCCCTATGAAGTAGGTATTATAATTATCCTCTTTTTACAGATAAAGAAACTGATCCCAGTTACTCATTGTACCATATGATTATAAGACCATAGAATTATCTAGCTAGGGTTCAAGGATAAAGGGAATTATTCCTCTTTAGCTTTGAGATTTGAACCCTTACAGTTCTTGAACCACTGGATTTTGTGCAAGAAAGAATACTTCAATGTCTGAGCAGCAGGTTTCATAATACAGAGATGTCTGAAGTTATCAACCCTTATTCTATGGCTTTTACACAAAGCAGTCCTTCTCCTCCTCCTCTTCTTCCTCCTTCTCTTTCTCCTCCTCCTCCTCTCCTTTTCCTCTTTCTCCTCTCCTCTTCCTTCTCCTCTTCCTCCTTTTCTTTCTCCTCTTCATCCTCCTCTTCCTCTTTCTCCTCTTCCTCTTCCTTCTTCTCTTCCTCCTCCTTCTCTTCCTTCTCCTCTTCCTCCTTTTCTTTCTCCTCTTTATCCTCCTCTTCTTCCTTCTCCTCCTCTTCCTTTTCCTCCCCTTTTTCCTCCTTAGCCCCCATCAACCACTAATTACATATCAGCTTTCTGGGCCAAATTGATAGACCCAGATGTAGGTATTTTTTTCTCTATCTCATCACAAGCACAAAGCTGCCCAGGCTTATAATTCTGTGCTCACAAGCACTTAATGACCATTATCAATAACCAAAGAGGCGTGGAACAGGGACCAGAAATTATTCTACTGATGACAAACTGCGAATTATGCTTAACAAGGATATAATAAGGTCTACAGCTGATTTGAGATTTAAGGATATTCTATGGGAGATATTTTTCACAACTCACTGGATCCCATCAAAGAGCAATGGGCCAAAGCAAAGAACTGAAGCAGAGACAAGTCCTGCAAATGTGGGAGTGGTGGATATTCATCGCTATTCGGCCAAAAGGGATTATTTCCCAGAATAGCATTTCTTTTTTAAGACCACCCTGATCTTGGAAGTTGGAAACTCTTAATGATGTCATTATAGAACTCTTCACTGCTTTAAATTTTCTTTTTTGTTGTTGTTCAGTCATTTTTCATTCATGTCTGACTTTTTGTGACTCTATGGTTTTCTTAGCAAAGATTCTAGGTGGTTTACCATTTCCTTCTCCAGTTCATTTTACAGAAGAGGAAAGTGAGGCAAAAAGGGTTAAGCGATTTTCTTATAGAAAGTGTCTAAGGTCATATTTGAACTAAGGAAGATTAAGCAAAACTGTTCTGAATCCCATATGACAGCTGGGGAAACTGAGGTCTGGGGCAATAAAATGATTGGACTAATTATTATGTAGAATAAACTCTCCTGCTAGCATAACAATCACTAGACCTTAAAGAAATATTATAAATTATCCCTTTCTATTCAATCTTCCTCTGCACAATAGACAG
This sequence comes from Antechinus flavipes, assembly GCF_016432865.1. Taxonomy (NCBI): domain Eukaryota; kingdom Metazoa; phylum Chordata; class Mammalia; order Dasyuromorphia; family Dasyuridae; genus Antechinus; species Antechinus flavipes. The sequence continues at coordinate 417,714,355 of NC_067401.1, read as the reverse complement.
GACCAAATCAAATAAACATTGAAGCTTTATAGATATAACCAAGGGAAGATAAATACTAAAGAATAATCTTCCTTTCCATTTAGTTTTTTGTAGACCATATAACCCATAAAAATATTACTAAAATTCTTTACTCTTTTTTGGCAAGAAAAAAGAGTCAGAATATCTAAGAAAGATTCTCAGTTACTCATTGTACCATATGATTATAAGACCATAGAATTATCTAGCTAGGGTTCAAGGATAAAGGGAATTATTCCTCTTTAGCTTTGAGATTTGAACCCTTACAGTTCTTGAACCACTGGATTTTGTGCAAGAAAGAATACTTCAATGTCTGAGCAGCAGGTTTCATAATACAGAGATGTCTGAAGTTATCAACCCTTATTCTATGGCTTTTACACAAAGCAGTCCTTCTCCTCCTCCTCTTCTTCCTCCTTCTCTTTCTCCTCCTCCTCCTCTCCTTTTCCTCTTTCTCCTCTCCCCTTCCTTCTTCTCTTCTTCCTCCTTCTCTTCCTTCTCCTCTTCCTCCTTTTCTTTCTCCTCTTCATCCTCCTCTTCCTCTTTCTCCTTTTCCTCTTCCTTCTTCTCTTCCTCCTCCTTCTCTTCCTTCTCCTCTTCCTCCTTTTCTTTCTCCTCTTTATCCTCCTCTTCTTCCTTCTCCTCCTCTTCCTTTTCCTCCCCTTTTTCCTCCTTAGCCCCCATCAACCACTAACTACATATCAGCTTTCTGGGCCAAATTGATAGACCCAGATGTAGGTATTTTTTTCTCTATCTCATCACAAGCACAAAGCTGCCCAGGCTTATAATTCTGTGCTCACAAGCACTTAATGACCATTATCAATAACCAAAGAGGCGTGGAACAGGGACCAGAAATTATTCTACTGATGACAAACTGCGAATTATGCTTAACAAGGATATAATAAGGTCTACAGCTGATTTGAGATTTAAGGATATTCTATGGGAGATATTTTTCACAACTCACTGGATCCCATCAAAGAGCAATGGGCCAAAGCAAAGAACTGAAGCAGAGACAAGTCCTGCAAATGTGGGAGTGGTGGATATTCATCGCTATTCGGCCAAAAGGGATTATTTCCCAGAATAGCATTTCTTTTTTAAGACCACCCTGATCTTGGAAGTTGGAAACTCTTAATGATGTCATTATAGAACTCTTCACTGCTTTAAATTTTCTTTTTTGTTGTTGTTCAGTCATTTTTCATTCATGTCTGACTTTTTGTGACTCTATGGTTTTCTTAGCAAAGATTCTAGGTGGTTTACCATTTCCTTCTCCAGTTCATTTTACAGAAGAGGAAAGTGAGGCAAAAAGGGTTAAGCGATTTTCTTATAGAAAGTGTCTAAGGTCATATTTGAACTAAGGAAGATTAAGCAAAACTGTTCTGAATCCCATATGACAGCTGGGGAAACTGAGGTCTGGGGCAATAAAATGATTGGACTAATTATTATGTAGAATAAACTCTCCTGCTAGCATAACAATCACTAGACCTTAAAGAAATATTATAAATTATCCCTTTCTATTCAATCTTCCTCTGCACAATAGACAGGACCAAATCAAATAAACATTGAAGCTTTATAGATATAACCAAGGGAAGATAAATACTAAAGAATAATCTTCCTTTCCATTTAGTTTTTTGTAGACCATATAACCCATAAAAATATTACTAAAATTCTTTACTCTTTTTTGGCAAGAAAAAAGAGTCAGAATATCTAAGAAAGATTCTCTGTAAATGGGCTTGTTATGTCTACATTTGAGAAATCTGCAAAAGATTAATCTGTAACTGGTTCACAATAAAAAAGAATATGAAATACTGTGTACATCATTATTTTTTGGAATCCTATATTCTCTTCTTTACCACAGTCCCACAATCCATTAATATAAGTAAGGAAGGTACCATGACTTGTGAGTAAATACAGATTTCTACCTACCCACTCATGACCCAACTGTAAGTTCTTGGGTCCATCTTGCTGGACAGGAAGAGTGCATGACCCCACAAATGGTTCCTCATGGCCCATTCCAGGGCTTCCTAAAATTAAGAATACACCTGGGTCAATATCAGCTTCCTTGATGTACCACTACTAAAAAACAGTATTTCTTTGATTGGAGTCTATTCACTAGACTCAGGTTGAGGCAATTATTTGGTACAGTGACTAGTCTATAGGCAGTTCACTCATTTGTTGTTCACTCTTAATTTTTGAAGAGGACCAATGACATCTCAGAGCGATGTCCTTATTTGGGCATAAATTAGATTTTTAGATTTAAGTGAGACAGAGATATAGAACTTGGAATCCAGAAGATCAGAGTTTGAATATTGTTTCAAATACTTCCTACTGAATAATCACGAGCAGCTCATTTAACTTCTCGATGATTCTGTTTCCTGATCCATAAAACAGGAATAATAATAATAATAACACCTGTTTTATAATATTGGAGTGAGGATCAAATGAATTAACATAGGTAAAGAGATTTATAAAACTTAAAGAATTATATAAATAGTAGCTATTACTAATAGTAAAAACAAGTTATGAGGACTTTTTAGAAGATCATATAAATTGAAATTTCTGGTATCAACATGGAGGAGTGAGGAAGAAATTTAAATTCCCCTCCAAACAATTAGAAAACTGCCTCAGAATTGTTCTAGGAACATGGAAATAGCTTACCAGCTTGGCAAGAAAGCTCTGTCCCACTGGGGTGGGAGGGGAGCAAGATCCAGCAGCAGCAAGCAGCCTCACAGCAAGAAGCCTGTAGCAAGGCTCTAAACTTGGGGCAATTCACCAGGGAATTCACCAGAGCCTTCCTGAAAACCAGCAGCCCCCAAAGCAAGTGAGCAGTCTGTGCATAGTAGCAAGGTCCCACACTAGCAATCCCACTCCCAGCACAAGCCATTACTAATCAATAGTGAAGCCGTACTCAAGAGTTGGCCAACAGCAATATCCTGTTTCCATAGCAACCCAGCAGCAAGGTACCATCCCTGGAACAGTTCAGTAACTAAACCCCCATCTAGGGGAGACCAACAAGTATACCCTACTCCCTAGTACAAGCCAGAAAGCATGCATGCAGCTCAGCCTTGAAGACCAGGAAAAGCCAGCAGTGAGATCCCCATACAAAAAACTTGAGATAGTGCAGGAGCAAAGCCCAATTCTCATATAAAATTAGCAAGTCACAAAAAGGCAGAAAAATGAGCAAAAATAATAAAAATTAAAAACCCAAATTAAAAAAAAGAGCCTGAGTATAGAAAAATATTATGGTGATAGGATCAAGGCAGAAAGTTAGAAAAGGATAATAATGTCTAAATGATTGCTTATGAAGTCTTAAAGAAAAATGTAATTTAGTATCCAGCCCCAAAAAGAGTTGCTGAAGGAACTTAAAAAGGATTTTTTTTAACTTGAAAGCAGAAAAGTTTTATTGAAGGAAAATCACACATATATTGAGGTATCCCAATATAAAGAACAAGAAAACCTATAGCCTAGGAGGCACAATGGCAATTTATTCTTGAAAACCACAAAAAAGAAGATATGTGGAGGTTTTAGGGTAAAGAATGGATAATCTTTTAAAAAATGGATTTTTAAAAGGCAAATTAGAAAAGTAGAAGAAAAAATGGGGAAAGATGTGAAAGTAATGCAAGAGAATCATGAAAAAAGGAAACAATAGCATGAAAAATGATACACAAATATTTGCTAGGTAAATAACTCCCTAAAAAAATAAAATTGGCCAAATGGCAAAGAAAGTACAAAAGCTCACTAAAAAAAATAATAATAATAATTCCTTTAAAAGTTAGAATTGAACAAGAAGAAATGAATGACTCTATGAGACATCAAAATAAAACAAAATCAAAAAAGTTTTTTAAAAAATGAAGAAAATGTGAGATTTCTCTTTGGAAAAACAAGTGACCTAAAAAAATAGATCCAGGAGAGATAATATATGAATTACTAGACTATTTGAAAACCATAATTTTAAGAAAGCATGGACAATATTTTTCAAGAAATTATCAAGGAAAGCTACCCTAACGTATTACATATTAGGTATATTTGAACCAGATGGCAAGATAGAAATTGAAAAAATCCATCAATAACCACCTGAAAGAGATTCCAAAATGAAATTCCCAAGAACATCATAGTCAAATTCAAGAAATCACAGATGAAAGAGAAAGTATTGTAAGCAGTCAAAAATGTCATGGAACTATAGTCAGGATTATACATAATTTGGACATTGACAAATTAAAGAATTGGAGGGTTTGGAATATGAAATACCAGAAGGCAAAGGAGTTAGAATTACAATCAAGAATCATCTGCACAGCAAAATTAGATATACTCTTTCAAGAGCGAATAATATTTAATGATATAGAGGACTTTAAAGCATTTCTAATAAAAAGACAGAGCTCAATAAAAAATTTGATTTCCAAATAAAATAAATAAATCAAATAAAAAACAAGAAAGAGAAAACATGAAATTCAATAAGGTTAAACCATTTATATTTCCATATGGCAAGATAAGATTTGTAACTCAACAACTTTATTACTATAAGAGCAATTGGAAGGAGTATATGTAAACTGAGAGTGTGGATATAAAGTTATTTGAAGGGATGATAGCTCAAAAAAAAAAAAGGTGTGAGAAATAAAACTGTATTGCAAGAAGAAGGAAGAAGACTACATAGGGTAAATTATAAAGGAGGCATGGAAGAGCTACTATAATAGAGTGTAAGAAGTTGGGAGAATTTAGGGGAAAAACTTGAGCCTTATTCTCATCAAAATTGACTCAGAGAAAGAATAATGTGCACACTTATTGAATATAGAAAACTATAATAAAGTAAAAAAAAATAAGTAAAGTAAAAAGGGACAGGCATAATAAAGAGGGAATGAAGACTCATAAAAGAGAGGGTATTTTGGGGAAAGTATTGATCAAAAGTAAAACACTTGTGAGGAGAGAAAGACTGAGAGGTGACAGAAAGACAGGGATAAACAAGCAAAAAAATTTCATGGAGAGAAATACACAATTAATTTTCATAACTATGATATGGGAGAAACTCTCCCATAAAATGGAAGCAGACAGAAGAATGATTAAAAATCAGGATCCTAGAATATATTGTTTACATGAAACACATTTGAAGCATAGAGATACACACAGAATAAAAGTAAGGGGAATCTAGTTTGCTTCATTTGAAGCAAAAAATGCAGGATAAAAACCATGATCTCAAACAAGGCAAAAACAAAAATATATCTAATTAAAAGAAGTACAGAAGGAAACTATATATTGATAAAGGATACCATAGACAATAAAGTCATACCAATATTAAACATATATGCACCATATGCTATAGAATCTAATTTTTTTAAAGGAGAAGTTGAATAAGTTACAGAAGAAATTGGTAATAAAAATATAATGGTAGGGATCCTCAACTTTCCCCTCTCAAAACTAAATAAATCTAACTAAAAAAATAAACATGACAGAAGTTAAGGAGGTAAAAAAAATTCTGGAGGATTTAGATATTATAGATCTCTAGAGAAAATTAAATGAAAATAGAAATGAATATCTTTTTTTCTCAGCAATACATGGTACATACACAAAAAACAACTATGTATTAGAATACAAGTCCCTCACAATCAAATGTGAAAAGCAGAAATAGTAAGTGCATTCAATTATGTACAATGGACAGATTAAAAATTAATTAGTTAATAGGATTTATTAATCCTAAAAAAACAAGTGAGCCAAGAAACAAACCATAAAAACAATCATAATTTCATTTTAAAAAATGGAAATATTGAGACAAAATACCAAAATTTATGGAATGCAGCCAAAGCAGTATTTAGGAGAAATTTTATATCTCTAATTGCTAACATCAATAAAATAGAGAAAAAGCAAATCAGTGAATTAACCATGCAACTAGAAAAATTAAAAAATAACAAACACCAATTAAAGGAGAGGTTAATAAAAATGAAAGTAAGAAAACCATTAAACTAATAAATAGAACTAGAAGTTGGATTTATGAAAAAATAAATGAATAAACCAATGTTTAATTTTATTTTTTTTAAAAAAGAGGAAAAGCCAAATTATTAGTATCAAAAACAAAAGTAATGAATTCACCATCAAAAAAAGAGATAATTAACACAATTGTTAAGGGCTATTTTGCTCAATTTTGTGCCAATAAATTTGACAGTCTAAATGTGCAATGGGTGAATAGCTATAAAAATATAATTTACTTAGATTAATAGAAGAAATACAATACTTTATAAATACAATCTTGGGGGGGGGAGAGAATTGAACAAATCATCACTGAAGAAAATTCCCAGACCCAGAAGAATTCACAAGTAAATTCTACCAAATATTTTTAAAACAATTTACCTTAATGTGATATAAATTATTTGGAAAAAATAGGTGAAGAAAGAATCTTACCCAATTCTTTTTATGAAACAAATATGGTCCTGATACCCAAATCAGGAAGAAACAGAGAAAGAAAATTATAGGCCAATTTCCTTAAAGAATATTGATACAAAAAAAATTTTAAATAAAGCACTAGCAAAAAGATTATAGCAATGTAACACAAGGATCATACATTACAACCAAGTGGAATTTATTCCAAGAATGCAGGATTGGTTCAATGCTAAGAAAACTATCAGCATGATTGGCCATAACAATAACAAAACCAACAAAAATACAATAGATACAGGAGAAGCTTTAAACAAAATACCTATTAAGAAACTAGAGAGCAAAGGAATAAATGGAACTTACCTTAAAATGATAAGTAATATTTATCTAATACCACCAGCAATCATTATCTGTAATGAGAATAAGCTAGAAGTCTTCCCTATACAACTGAGGTGAAACAAGAATGCCCATTATTATCCCTATTACCTTTGAACTAGAATTAATAGCTATAGCAATAAAAGAAGAAAAAGAAATTAAGGAAATTAGAATAAGCAATGAAGAAACAAAATTATCACTCTTTGCAGATGATATGTTGTTATTATTTAAAATATCCTTTGAGAATAAGCTAAAAATTTTTTTTGAAATTGTTAACAACTTTAGCAAAGTTGCTAGTTGCAAGATACAAAATCAACCTACATAAATGTTCAGCATTTCTATATATTAACAACAAAATTCAGCAGCAAGAAAGAGATAGAGAAATTCCATTAAAAACAATTGTAGATAACAAAAAGTACTTAAGAGTCCACCTGCCAAGACAAACCTAGGAACTATATGAACACAAGTATAAAACACTTTTTCACACAAATAAAGTCAGATCTAAACAAGTGGGAAAATATTAGGGTAGACCAAGTCGACAATAAAAATGACCATTCTACTTAAATTCATCTAGTTATTCAGTCCTATACCAATCAAACTATCAAAAATGTTTTATAGAGCTAGAAAAAATAATAATAAAATTCATCTGGAAGAACAAAAGCTTAAGGATATCAAGGGAATCAATGGGGGTGGGAATGCAAAAGAAGGACATCTAGTTATAATAGATCTTAAGCTGTATTATAAAGTAGTAATTTTCAAAACAATCTGGTACTAGTTAAGAAACACAATATTAGGTCCAAATTATATTATAGTAAATGACCAAAATAATGTAGTATATGTATTTGGAACAAAAGCTCATTACTTCACAAAAACTGCTGCAAAAACTGGAAAACAGTATGAGAGAAACTAGGTACAGACCAACAGTTCATACTATTATAGTCAAAGTGGGAACATGATTTACCCATAAGCAAATTAAGAGAATATGAAAAAGTTTATTAGTCAGATTTATGGATAAAGGATAGATTTAGAACCAAACAAGATGTAGAAAGCATTACAAAATATAAAATAGATCATTTTGATTATATGAAATTTAAAAAGTTTTGCACAAACAAAACCAATGGAACCAAATTATAAGGAAAACAGATGGGGGGAAGGATTTGTAACAAGTGTGTTCTAATAAGGATCTCATTTCTCAAATATATAAAGAAATGAATCAAATTTAGAAAAATGCAAATCATTCCCCAATTGACAAATGGTCAAAGGCTATAAAAAGGCAATTTTCAAACAAAGAAATCAAAGCTATCTATAGTCATATGAAAACATGCTCTCAATTGCTACTGAATAGAAAAATGCAAATTAAAACAACTCTGGGGTAGCACCCACCATTTTCAAACTAATTAATGGGACATAAAAGGAAAATGTTGGCTGTTGGAGGGGATGTGGGAAATCTAGAATGCCAACATACTCTTGGTGGAGTGGAAATGAACCAACAATTCTGGAAAACAATTTGGAACTATGCCCAAAGGACTATAAAACTGTACATACCCTTTGATCTAGCAATAACACTGCTAGGTCTATATTCCAAAGATATCCCCAAAAAAGGAAAAGGACCTGTTTGTACAAAGATATTTATAGCAGCTCTTTTTATGGTAGCTGAGAGTTGGAAATTGGAGGAACACTCATGAATTGGGGAATGGCTAAACAAGCTGTGGCACATGATTGTAATGGAATATTACTGTGCTATATGAAATGACAACCAGGATGAATTCAGAAAAACCTGGAAAGACTTTCATGAACTGATGTGAGTGAAGTGAACAGAACCAGAACGCTGTACACAGAAGCAGCAATATTATTTGATGAAGAACTATGAATGACTTAGCTATCCTCAGAAATAAAATGAACTAAGATGATACTAAAGGATTAATGATGAAGTATTCTATCTTCCTCCAGAGAAAGAACTGATATTGATTGAATACAGACTGAAGCAAGCTATTTTTCATTTTCTTTCTTTCACTTTTTTCTTTTACTAGAGTTTTCTTGTACAAAATAACTAATACAGAAATGTTTTACATAATTGCACATATATAGCTTGTATCTGATTGCTTACTGTCTAAGAAAGGAGAGAAGGATAGAGGAAGAGAAAGAGAATTTGGAACTCAAAACTGTAATAAAAATGTTTAAAAATGGGGGGGGGGAAATAAAAGTAATTTAATTCAATATAGTATAAATTCCTTAAGGTTAGGAATCTTGCTCAGGTCTTAGACTTCAGGTCTTATGTTCTATTCACTGCATCAATTAATTGATTATTTTTATACCAATTTGCTCCTTCCTTTCTTCTCCTTCCCAAAATCAAGATCCATAAGGCTATTGCTTTTAAAACCTGTCTAGCAGCTGATGACCAGTCCAAGTAAAACGTTCTTGACCTTAGCAAAGATCAAAAAATTTCCTTGTATCTAAGACATGAGAAGCAGAGGAGGAAACACTAGTGTTGTAGCTTTAATCCCAGTGCTGGATTAACCAGCTCCTCAAACAAGCAAACTGAAAACAGTATCCATGGGCTCGGGCCCACAGACACTGCACTCTTTTGTTAAATGAATAATGAATAAAAGCTACATGCTCTAACAGCTCCCATCAGAGATGATATTCACACCTCTCTAAGGCTGAATCAATCATGTCAATGACTCCTTGAGAAAGGAAATATATCTAACTTTTCCTGAAAATGTAGATTCATTCAACAAATATTTATTGAAGGGTGTGTGTAAGGCACTGTGCTAGTGTAACCCATTTTTCCTCAATGCCAGGAAATTTGTCATTTAGGGACACTAATGAGCTAATAAGCTAATTCTACCTCCAGGCAAGAAGAAATTGATCATTCTAAAAAAATCTCCTCATTTAATCCTTTTAGAGGGAGAGGGAAAGGGAGAGAGAGAGAAAGAGAGAGAGAGAGAGAGAGAGAGAGAGAGAGAGAGAGAGAGAGAGAGAGAGAGAGAGAGAGAGATTATGACTAGAGGTAGGTCTCAGAATCAAAATTAGAACAACTCAGGTTTAAATCCAGGGTCTGACATGTGCTGTCACTTAGTACCTCACAAGGTGACAGGAAGGAAGGAAGGAAGGAAGGAAGGAAGGAAGGAAGGAAGGAAGGAAGGAAGGAAGAAGGAAGGAAGGAAGGAAGGAAGGAAGGAAGGAAGGAAGGAAGGAAGGAAGGAAGGAAGGAAGGAAAGAAGGAAGGAAGGAAGGAAAGAAGGAAGGAAGGAAGGAAAGAAGGAAGGAAGGAAGGAAAGAAGGAAGAGGGCCTCAGATCATCAGTCCTACCTTGGGCTAGCCCAAACCTGTCATCCTCTTATATGACTGGGCTGGTGTGATCATTATATTCCAACATGTATTACTGCTGGAGGACTCCCTTTAATGGATCCCAAATAACTTTTTTTAAATCTTTACTACAGAACCAAGTCTGTTGTTGTTGTTGTTCAGTCCTTTCAATCATGTCTAAATCTTCATGATCCCTTTTGGAGTCTTCTTGGCAAAGATACTGAAACTGGTTTGCCATTTTGTTTTCTTGCTCATTTTACAGATAAGAAAAACAAGACAAACAGGGTCAAGTGACTTGTACAGAGTCACACAGCTGGTAAGTGTCTAAGGCCAGAATTGAACCCAAGAAGATAAGTTTTCTGGACTTCAGATACTCTATGCACTATACCACCTAGCTGGCTCCACCATTTCTAGACTGCTTTAAAAATACAACTCCTTAAGGGATTTAAGCATAAAATTAAAGATTACTTGCCTTCTTTCTTCCATAGAAGAGAAGTTTAGTGAACTTCTCAATAATCTGGGCGGGTGTCTCTACACTGGGAGGAATCTCACCAGTAAGCAGGTTGGGTGTCCCGGAGCTTGGTAGTGGCCAATCATCATCGGTCAAGTTGATCAGGTTAGCTACAGGGGCTTGTCTTTTATATTTCTCCAGGCTCTTGCAGTCTTGCATCAACAGTTCAGCTACATCTGACCCCACCATTGACTTAAAAAAGAGCAAAGAGAATAGAGCATGAGGTCTATAACAAAATTCTAAGAACAGCCTACATCTGTCTGAATCTATGATTCAGACTAAGAAAACAATGACCTAGGGATCTTTCTAAAACATCTTTATATAATGAGTTATTTCTCCCCCCAGCACAAACACACACATATGCTTGTACAGGTGCAATGTTTCTCATAAAGCACTTGGATGACCAGCATTCATCTCATTAATATTGTTGATGACAGCCATGACTTCTCTGGAAGATCACCAGGAGCAAGTTAGAGAAAAAATGCAAATTTTTGTGGGGTTGCTTCCTAGCCCGACCACCATCCATAGTGTATGGATGCAAATAAATTGGTATTTGTGGTATACAAAAAAAAAAAAAAACAGTCTTGAAGATTAGAAGAGTGGGTTTAAATCTTGCCTCTGATCTTTTCTAAGTATAGAACAAGAGAAAGTCACTTTTTCAGTGATTCAATCAGCCCTTTATGTCTCTACAAAATAAATCTATATCAATAGAGGGAGTCTCCATAACAGGAGTTCCCAATCCTGATGAATTCACTGATCCAGACCAAAAATAACAATAATTTATTTGCACTTTTTTCTCCCAGAACAATGCTCTGCTTCTGACATGTTGCCATAAAAGTCCATGAAATTAACACAACTTTATCCAACCAGAAGCCCTTCCATTTCCATCTGCCCTAAACAGGGCCATTTGTCTACATACTCCATTCTGCCGACAAAGGAGGATGAGCAGCTTCCAGAGCAGGGCCAAATCTCTACCTCTTGGACTCTCAGCCTTGGAACTCAAAGCTGCCTTCTGCTGGCAAAACAGCATCACATCCACCTTGTGCAAGTCTTCCCTGTGGGGGCAACCCAAAAAGCAGAGTTAGTCACTGGGAATCATATTTTACAATATTCAAGGGAAAGGTAATTAGGATTCTCCACAAACATGAAAGATGCCTCAGAGAAGGAGATTAGGGCTGGTCCATGAGGATTTCTCAAAAAGCCTGGCCACATAAACCAGGGGGGGAGCAGTCTGGCTACAAGGAAGCTGTCATCCCAAGGAAGGAGAATGGATTTAGGATTATCAGCTCAAAGAGAATATTGAAGCTAAAGGGGATCATGGGACCTAATACCTATTTTCCAGATGAGGAAACTGAGATTTGCCAAGCTAGGTAGTGACAGAGATGAGCCAGGAATATAGATTTCCTGGTTCACAATTCAGTAATTTTTCCATTATTCCCCTGTAGTCATATGCCATAGAAAACAAGGCTTTTATTCACATAGAACTGAAGGAGAATGCCCTATGGCCATAGAAATACTCTGTTGTTTTGGGGGTTCTTTTTTTTATCTCTTGGAATGCACATAGAGCTGAGAAAAATAATCACCGATATAGAGAAGCTCCAATTCAAACCTACAGAGGGCAGATGTGCCCAATCATTCTAATCCAACTATTGAATTCCATCATGCTTTTTCTCCCTAGTGGAATCCATGCTTTAAGGCTATTTTTTTAAACATTAATTCACTCGTTGGCAAGTTCCCAGAAACCACTCTGACAATGGTGTGCTATTCTAATATCCATCTGCTGTCATTCACATAGAGCCCTAGAATTTCCTTGAGGTGATCTCTACACATTTTAATTGATTTTTTTTCCATGGGTGGTCTCTTGCTTTTAAACCTGTTTTCTTGTTCTCTTTAGCTACAAATGATGAAATCAATACAGACAATGACACATTTGGCTCTGTCTCACAATACAAAGGAGTTTGCTTTGTTATCCATTACTGAATCTTTTCTTCAAGGAAAGGCAAGCAAGCTAGAGCCAAACAGATAGCAACTCAAGAAGCATGTGAGTCATGAACAAAAGGAACTGACTTGTAGCAAATAAAAAAGCTTTACTCAGAAAGTCTTGCAGGAACTTTACCTGATCAGAGGTCCTGAGAAAGCTCTTAGCTCCTCTTGTTCCTCAGTGTCATTAAGGAAAACCTGGAAAACAAAAGTAGATTTCCTCTGCCTATCTAATGCCTGGAACAGCGAGTGGAAAAGTTTTGTCAGTCTCCCTTAGCCAACCTTCAGAGAGAATGATTTTAAAAATCACTTTGGAACATTTCTGCTACATAAGCAAGACTGTCCTAACTCCAAACAAAATGCTAAGAGAAGCAACTGGCCTTTTAATAAATGGAGACAGTGCATTATAGAAGGCAGGAGCTGATATTTGGAAATATGGATTAAAATCCTAGTTCTGACACTTAACATGCTAGCTAGTTGATAGGATTATAGGTTATAGCTATTATAGATCAATGAGTCAATAGGCAAGCCACTTACTCCACTGGCTCCTTAGTTTCCTCATCTGTAAAATGGAGATACTAATATTTGGACAATTCACCTCAAAAGGTTGTTATAGGTTGACTTTTGTTATTTTCAATGTGATATGAGCCATTATTATTATTATCTGTAATGTAATGGGTAGGACAGGCAGTTTAAAACTGAGTCCCTCCAACTTAAGAGTTATAAACCAGTTATCAAACTGTGCATACCCTTTGATCCAGCAGTGTTACTACTGGGCTTATATCCCAAAGAGATCTTAAAGAAGGGAAAGGGTATGTGCAAGAATGTTTGTGGCAGCCCTCTTTGTAGTGGCCAGAAACTGGAAACTGAGTGAATGGACATCAATTGGAGAATGGCTGAATAAATTGTGGTATATGAATGTTATGGAATATTATTGTTCTATAAGAAATGACCAACAGGATGGTTTCAGAGAGGCCTGGAGAGACTTACATGAACTGATGCTGAGTGAAATGAGGAGGACAAGGAGATCATTATATGCTTCAACAACAATACTATATGATGATCAATTCTGTTGGACCTGGCCATCTTTAACAATGAGATGAACCAAATCAACTCCAATAGAGCAGTAATGGACTGAACCAGCTCACCCAGTGAAAGAACTCTGGGAGAAGACAAGAACCATTACCTAGAATTCCCAATCCCTATATTTTTGCCCGCCTACATTTTTTTTTGCTTTCCTTCACAGGCTAATTATACAATATTTCAGAGTACAATTCCTTTTGTACAGCAAAATAACAGTTTGAACATGTATACATATATTGTATTTAACTTATACTTTAACATATTTAACATGCATTGGTCATCCTTCCATCTAGGAGAGGGGGTGGGGGAAAGGAGGGGAAAAATTGGAACAAAAGGTTGGCAATTGTCAATATTGTAAAATTACCCATGCATATCACTTCTAAATAAAAAGCTATTAAAAAATTTTTTTAAAAAAAAGTTATAAACCACAGAGATTCATAAGTACTGATGCAAAGTGAATCAGAGATAGTAATAGCAATGTTGTACAATGATCAGATGTGAATGACTTAGCATTTTCAGAAATATAAGGATCCATAATGAATTCTGAAGGACTTTCCATCTCCAGAGAAAGAGCTGATAAAGTCTGAATGCAGATTGAAGCATGCTTTTTCCTTTGTTTTGTGTGGGGGTTTTTAATCTATGTTTTCTTTCACACTGTGACTAACATGGAAATGTGTTTTACATGACTGCATTTGTATAACCTATATCAAATTGCAATGAGAAGGGAGGGGAGAAAAGGAAGGAGAGAATTTGAAACTCAAAAATATTTTTAAATAAATGTTAAAAAAATTTTTTACATGTAACGGGGGAAAATAAAATACTAAATTTAAAGAATAAAATAAATGGTTTATATTCAGTACCTTAAAAAAAGATAAAACTTAAATTCCAAACTGAAGGGGACCCCACATATAACACTATCCCCTTCATTTTACAAATGAGAAACACATAGCTAGTAAATGGAAAAACCAAGAGTTGAACTCTTTAACCAAACTGAACCAAGAGTTAAGTCCTCTGACTAAAAATCCAGAATATTTACCAATGATGTCATGTTTGAAAGGAAGCATCCTACTTCCTCTTCTCAAGCCTTGTTATAATCATAGTTCCTTATGATAAAGATCTGGGCAAGAAACTCAAATTTCAGGACACTCAACTAAGCTGTAATGTTTGTCCAAGAATGGAACTCTACATAATACAGTTACTTGTGATTCAGAACACCACCAAGCTGTTATGTTAAAAATGTGGTATATCTTTTACATATTTAACATGTATTGATCATCCTGCCATCTAGGGGAGGGGATGGGGGGAAGGAGGGGAAAAATTGGAACAAAAGGTTTGGCAATTGTCAATGCTATAAAATTACCCACGCATATAACTTGTAAATAAAAAGCTATGTAAAAAATAAATAAATAAAATGTGGTATATTTCTGGGCAAGGCAACATACTGGTAGCATTTCAAGGGAAGAGTGGACCTAACCTAGTATGAGTATGGATGGTATGGATAGAATGCTAGCTTAGAATCAGGGAGACCTGGATTCAAATCCTGTCTGAAGCTTTCTAGATGTAAAGTGATGGGAAAATCACCAAAGCTCTGAAACAGTAAAATGATGGTGATACAATAGACAGAACACCAGGCCTAGAGTCAGGGAATCTCACCTCCATGGGTTCAAATTTAGCCTCAATCATTTACTAGTTATGTGGTCCTAGGCAAGTTACTTAACCCTTTTTTCCTCAGGTTTCCTCAAATATAAAATGAGCTGGAGAGGAAAATGGAAATCACTCCAGTATCTTTGCCAAGAAAATCCCATATGGAGTCAGAAATGATTGAAGAAATGTGCACTGCACAAAGTATTTTACAAATATTATCTTATTTGGTGAGCAAAAAACTGCTTTCTTCCTGATTCCTGTGAAAGCAAATCAATAATCTCTATACATGGTTAGCAATTCAGACTGAGGAGTGTATAAGAAGTTAAGAATAGGGCTATATACAACATGTCTTCATGATGGGGGTCCTAATAGTTTTACCTCCAAACTGTGTACTTCCACAAGTGCTGTCTGCCCATCAGCTGGATGGTTGGGACACACCACGATCAATTGACCTCCTGGTCCAAAGCACACAGGTGTGTGAGGGATGAAGAATTTCATGGGATCCATAGGACCAACTGATGCATCTTCTAAACAGAGATAATCATTGTTAGATCTGGTGTCTTGGATTATAAGACATTGTTATGGAAATGACACTGAAGCAAGATTCTGGATGGGCTAGAAATTAGAGCCTCAAATTAAGATCATAATTAAAATCCCTGCAGTTGAAGTTCATGAGTTCAGTCAATTAACAGGATTGATTAAGTACTTACTTTGTGCCATATACTATTGTAGGCTCTGGGGATACAAAGATAAAACAAAAAATAATTTCTGCCCTCAAGGAGCTTATATTTTATTAGGGAATTCAAAGATTATTTATAAATGGGGCAGGTGACTGAGAAGCTTCTCAGCAGAAGGTTGCTGCTAACCTGTCTGAACAGGACTCCAAGTCTTCAAAGGTGTAGAGTCGAATTGATCGGATGAATCCAACATGTACTGGCTGAGCTCATAGCTGCTGGAGCTAAGACCCGAGTCCTTATATTGCTGGAGCAAACTAGACCCACCGGTCGATGAAAGCTGGAAATTTTTTTAAAAAGTGAATAATCAATAAACATTTGTTTAGCACCTACTATATACCAGATACCATGCTAAGCATTGGGCAATGGCAATACATCTGGAAATAGTGCCTGTCCTGTGTTCTCAAAGAGAGCCAAAATGACATCATTAGGTTAGAATCGAGTTAGTGTGTCTGATTATAACTGATCAGAACTCGGAAGATAGTGTCACAGCCGGAAACAAATAGTCCCTATGAACATTTGGGTTGGGTTCTCTAATTTTGTACATCTTGCATTTCTTCTGAGCTACTTCAATTCTGCTTTATTCACAGAACACAGAACCTTCTCTAATGGGAGCACTCCATGCTGGACGGTCCTGTGCCAGTGTCTCCCATGTCATAACAATCAATTCTAAAATTCTTAAGAAAAATACATAAGGTGCTGAGTGAAATGAGCAGGACCAGGAGATCATTATATATTTGAACAACAATACTATATGATCATCAATTCTGATAGACATGGCCATCTTCAGCAATGAGATGGACCAAATCAGTTCCAATAGAGCAGTAATGAACTGAACCAGCTATACCCAGAGAAAGAACTCTGGGGGATGACTATGAACCACTACATAGAATTCCCAAACCCTATATTTTTGTCCGCCTGCATTTTTGATTTCCTTCACAGGCTAATTGTACACTATTTCAAAATCTGATTCTTTTTGTACAGCAAAATAACTATATGGACATGTATACATGTATATTCTAACATATTTAACATGTATTGGTCAACCTGCCTTCTAGGGAAAGGAGTGAGGAAAAGGAGGGAAAAAATTGGAACAAAAGGTTTTGCAATTGTCAATGCTGAAAAATTACCCATGCATATATCTTGTAAATAGAAAGCTATAAAAAATAAATAAATAGATAGATAGATAGATAGATAGATAGATAGATAGATAGATAGATAAAGGAAGAAGAAAAAAAAAGAAAAATATATCAGGAAGATTGAACTGCATCTATTGAGTAGATCAATGCAGAGGCCTCTCCTTCCTGATGCTCTTTTAAGAAAACCAAAATTCCAATTCCTCAATAAATAATGTGATAGTGAAAGGACTCATTAGTAGTTCAATCCATCAACAAGTATTTACTGAGCCAGGCACTGTAAAACAGCAATATTAAACTCAAATAGAAACTGGGATCACTAATCCATACATAAGGATGCCTATGAGACAGAGATTGGCTCAGTTTCAAAATATAATGTTATCTATGATTTATTTTATTTTCATTTATTTTGTTAAATAGTTCTCAATTTATTTTGACAATATCATTTGACTAATTGACTAATTTCAATTTGACTAATATCAAATTCATTTGTTAAATATTTTAAATATTAAAATTATATGTTAAACATTTTCATCTGATCATGGCCATAATCAGGTATGGGCCATAAGGCATAGCCTTCGACTTTAGGAAACTTACAACCTAAATGAGAAGATACATGAAAATAATAGGGTACAGCTTCTAGGGGAACTATAGCAATAATTTTAAGGTCCTTTGACCTTAAAGTTCTTCTGTTCTAACAATCTGTCAATGATTCTAAGTCTTCTGGCTTTGGAATCAGTGATCCTGAGGTCCCCAGATCTTAGAATGCTTATTCTAATAATCTATCAATGATGTAAAAGTCTTCTATCCTAGGAATATAATAATATTTTTTCTTAGACTTTGTGGAAGATAAATTAGGAATCCTGAGGTCCTCTGACCTTAGAGTGCTATTGTTCTAACAACATGTCAATGATTCTAAGTCTTCTGGACTTAGAATAATCTTACAAACACTACTGACTGCCAAATAGATAATCTTTTGGTCAGTGACAACCAAGTTCCTTGGACAACAGTGAATAGACTACCCCTCAAACCTATTTGAAAGCTCTGGTCTAACCTTATCCTATAAATCTGTCTTCTTGCTCTTGGTTTTTTGGTTGATTCTTTTGGAACTTAGCCTACTTCAATCGGTATTACAATTATAATAAACTTTGTCCCTTGACTTGGATATGGGTTCAAGCATGAAAATTCTTTTGAGACACCTTGTGACACGGGTCTGTGATCCCATTCTTTTGGTGTCCCTTCTGAACTGCAACAAAACCATATAAAACAGAATAGGAAGCAAATACTAAATTCTTTGGAACCTATTATAAAAACCATAGGTATTTTGCAGAGAGATCCACACTAGCCAAGGTAGGTAAAATGTGTGATTCTCTCTTCTACCTAAATTAAAATATTCCAATAGCTCACCAATCCCCTAGAAAAATGAACTGCCAATCTACTTGAGTTCAAGAGCAAGATGTTTCAATTCAATTCAACTCAACAAACATTTATGACATTTATTAAGCATCTACTGTTGTTTGCCCTTTGTTTTCAAGGAGGACCAATGAGATGATAGATGATGTCTTGATTTGCACATGAATTGGATTTAAGTGAGCACAGTTATCAGTCTCATTCTCTCTTTTGAGTCATTAATGTTCAGTGGCAGGACAAAAGTCAAGATGGCCTAGGATGCCATGGATGACCTTGGTATCTTCTTTGTCTGACCAAATTCTAATTATTCTACAACTCCTGCTTCAGCTGCCTTCATGGCCATGGAAACAAATTGTTCTCATGCGCCCATTCTTCCAGTCTTCACACTTAGGGTAACAACCACCTAACTTATCTACAGGTTTGAGACCTATGATTTATTGTATTTTCATTTATTTTGTTAAATTGTTCTTAATTTATTTTGACAAATATCAAATTAGTTTGTTGAATATTTTAAATATTTAATTTATATTTGTTAAACATTTTCATCTGGTCATGGCCACAATCAAACGTGGGTTATAAGGCATAGCCCTTGACTTTGGGAAACTTATACCATAAATAAGAAGACCAACACATATGGTTTAGCCAACTCAACTGGTTTAGTCACTCTGCTGAGCATTTTACCCGGATGTGACCACTGTACATACTACAGCTTCTTGGAGTCACAGGTAAGAGGGCTGGGTGTATCAGGTGAGACACCAAAGTTGAATGAACAGCCCTTTTCAGGGCTCACCAATACCTCACACCAGAGGTGCTAATTTTCCTCAATACCCCATCCCAGCTAGATGGCACAATGGACAGAAAGCCAGACCTAGAGTCAAGAAGACTCATCTTTCTGATTTCAAATCCTGCCTCAGATACTTCCTAGCTGTTATTTTGTTGGACAAGCCACTTAACCCTGTTTGCCTCCGTTTCCCCATCTGTAGAATGAACTAAAGAAGGAAGCTGCAAACCATTCCTGTCTCTCTGCCAAGAAAAACCCCAAATGGGCTTACAAAGAGTCAGACAGACTCAATAACAATGCTAAATAACAATCACTATGCTAAGTCTAGGGAAATAAAGAAAGGCATAAAATAGTCCCTGCCCTCAAAGAGCTCACAATATAATGAGAAAATGAACATAGCAGAAAGCAACTGAATCTCGAGGGAAAGAGTTTTTTTTCAGTTCAATCGAACTCTCCATAGCTTCATTTAGAGTTTTTTAATGTGTTTTTAGTTTGTTTTTGGCAATGACACGGGAACAGTTTGTCATTTCCTTCTCCAGCTCATTTTACAGATGAGGAAACTGAGGCAAACAGAGTTGAGTGACTTGCCCAGGCTCATATACCTAGTAATTATCTGAGGTCAAATTTGAATTCAGGTCTTCCTGACTCTAAGCCTCGCACTCTATCCATGGTACCTCCTTGCTGCCCTAGGTAAATTTTACATCTGGAATTTAAAAGTAGAAGACCCTGATTAAGCCAAATGTGGCCATATCTTTGCAGAGTGCGGGCCATTGGAGAGAATCCAAAAGACATCGCACTTTGAGAATGAAGATAGAAGCTTCCTAACTGTGACACTTCAGACCCATAGGTGAGTTACCTCATTGAGCTGGGTGTTGTTCCCTTCCAAGGTGCTATATGGCAGTTCCTCTTCCCCTGGTCTTTCTTGCCTGGCAGAATCAGAAACAGGGCTTTCCTTGTATTTATCATAATTTTTAGACCTGAAATAAGGGGAACAAAATCTGGTAAGAAACCAACATTAAGCAAACACAAATAAAATAGTACTTTTTGAGGGGAACCAGGCAATTTGGGACTAAACAACTTGCTCAAAGTCAAACAGATTGCAAGTGTTAAATGTCTGAGGCTGAATTTGAACTCAGGTCCTCCTGATTCCAGGCTCAGTGCTCTACTACTGCATCATCCAACTGCCACAGGATGGTACTTTTTATATTACAGAAGATAAAGCAAATGACCCTAGCTCTCAAGTAAGAAAGGACCTGAAAGTCTATCTTTATTTAACAGATAGAGAAACTGAGATTCAGGGAGATTTGGTTCCCTGCATTAAAGTCACAAAAATCAGTAATATTAAGAGAATGAGATTTGAATCTAGTTCACTGATTCCAGAACTGGTGTTCTTTACATTATATACCACCATTTCTCTAATGAATACATTCTCCCTCAGTAGCCTTCATTACCTAGCAATTCAACAAATAAGAAAAAACCTATTGTGTTCTTGGTGCAGTGGCCTGGAATAAGTTCAAGTCCATAGAAAAGGCTTCTTTCCTATTGGTCTAAGTAGATTCAAATAGTTTAAATAAAAATACTTAGATTTGAGAGGGACTTTGCTGGATAAAGATACAAACACAGATGGATTTCCATCCTCTTTCCCTTTCCCTTTATTCCCTGGACTGTCTCAATTCTTCCATTCTTCAACCCAGAGGTCAGTTCATGATAATTCATCTTTGATACTACCAGTCCAGAATCGAGTGAGCATCATAGGCCCTGATCATGCTTAATATTATAGAGGTTAAATCAATTTAGAAAAAAAATTAAGGATCAAATGTGAGCTTTTACTAGTAGAAAGAACTGTCAGTGAGGAAGCTCCCTCCATCAGTAGAGATGAAAACCTCTGCCATTTATAATCTTATAGAATTACCTAGAGCAATGGTGTCAAAACACAGCTCCTAGCTGTAGAGCTGACAGAATCAGAATAAGATGTAATTGGCAAATGTTTAACAAAATAAATAAAAATACAATGCAACATAGATGATTCAATATGTGATTTTTAATCCAGTTTTGTTTGAGTTTGACTCCACTGACCTAGAGCACTCAGACTTAAAGTGATCTGCCCATGGCCAAACAGCCATGAATCAGAAAACAATTGAATCCTGATCTTCCTAAATCCAAAGCTGGCTCTCTTGAGACATATGTCAAACTGCCTCTCTCAGGCTGATGATAACACTATTGTTGTCTCTTCTAGGGACAGGCTTGGGGCCATGACCCAGACTGAACAAAATCCTGAGACCATAGCAGATATGGATCTATCATGAAAGACTAGATCAGATCTGGGGTATTGCAAAGCTAAGCAGGTTTTCAAGGTCCAATGCAGTCTGTGATCACATACCCGACACTGCCTCTGCTCTCCTTCAGATCCTTCAAACTGCTGCAATAATTTTTGTTTGGCCTCCCAAACAATCCTCCACTCAGCTGGCAAACTGATTTTCCTAAAATGCAGGTCCTATCATGTTTTCCCCCATTCTATCAATTCCAGTGTTGACCTACTACCTCCAAGACCAAATATAAAATCCTCTGTTTGGTTTTTAAAACCCCACATGACCTGGACCCTTCCTACCTTTCCAGTTCCCTT